>NC_133134.1:62563094-62863927 GCF_048418815.1 Hemitrygon akajei | reverse complement strand
TGCCTGTGTTCGATATCAATGAAAAGGAACTGTGAGTGTTTGATATCAGTGCTAGGGATCTGTGAGTGTTTAATTCCAGCGACAGGAACTCTGTCAGTTTTCAATATCAGCGACAGGGATCGGTGATTGTTTGCTATCAATGACCGGGATGCTTGAGTGTTCGATGTCAGTGCTAGGTATCTGTGTGTGTTTGATATCAGCGACAGTTGTCTGTGAGTGCTTGATATAAGCAACAGGAATTCTGTCAGTGTTCAATATCAGTAACAATGATCTGTGAGTGTTCGACATCTCTGACAGGAATCGGTGACTGTTCGAAATCGGGTCGAGGGATCTGTGATACTTTGATATCAGGGACAGGGATTGGTTAGTTTTCGATATCGGTGACAGGGATCAGAAACTGTTGGATATCAGTGACAAGTATCTGTGAGTGTTCAATATCACTGACAGGGATACTGTCAGAGTTTGATATCAGTGATAGGGATCTGTCAGAGTTTGATATAAGTGACAGAACGGTGAGTGTTCGAAATCAGGTCGAGGGATCTGTGATACTTCGATGTCAGGGACAGGGATTGGTTAGTTTTCGATATCAGTGACAGGGATCGGGAAGTGTTCGATGTCAGTGACAAATATCTGTGAGAGTTCGATATCACTGACAGGGATACTGTCAGTGTTCGATATCAGTGATAGGGATCTGTCAGAGTTTGATATAAGTGACAGTTCGGTGAGTTTTCGATATCAATGAGAGTGCTCTGTGAGTGCATGATATCAGTGACAGGGATATGTCAGTGTTCGATATCAGTGACATGCATCTGTGAGTGTTCGATATCTGTAATGGATCTGAGAATGTTCGATATTAGTGACAGAGATCTGTGAATCGTCAATACCAGTGGCAGGGATATTAGAGTGTTCGATATCAGTGACTAGGATCTGAGAGTGTTCGATATCAGTGACAGGGATTTGTGAGTGTTCGATATCAGAGGCAGGGATCTGTCAATGTTCGATATCAGTGACATGCATCTGTGAGTGTTCGATATCTGTAATGGATCGGTGAGTGTTCCATATTAGTGACAGGGATTTGTGAGCGTTGGAGATCAGTGACAGGGATCTGTGAGTGATCGATAACAGTGATCGGGCTCTGTCAGAATTTGATATAAGTGACAGATCGGTGAGTGTGCAATATCAGTGAGAATGATCTGTGAGTACTTGATATCACTGACAGGTATCTGTGAGTGTTCAACTTCAGTGACAGTGATTGGTGAGTGTTCCAACAAGTTAGAGATACCTGTGAGTTTTCGATATCAGTGCCAGTGCCAGATCAGTGTTCAAAATCTGTGAGAGTTTGAAGTGAGTGACAGGGATCTGTGAGTGTTCGATATCTGTAATGGATAGGTGCATGTTCGATATCTGTGACAGGGATCTGTGAGTATTCAATATCAGCAACAGTTGTCTGTGAGTGTTTGATACCAGCGACAGGATCTCCGTCAGTGTTCGATATCAGTAAGAATGATTTGTGAGTGTTCGACATCTCTGACAGGAATCGGTGAGTGTTCGAAATCAGGTCGAGGGATCTGTGATACTTCGATATCAGGGACTGGTTTTGGTTAGTTTTCGATATCAGTGACAGGGATCGGAAAGTGTTCGATGTCAGTGACAAATATCTGTGAGAGTTCGATATCACTGACAGGGATACTGTCAGTGTTCGATATCAGTGAAAGGTTTCTGTCAGAGTTAGATATAAGTGACAGTGATCGGTGAGTGTTGGAAATCAGGTAGAGAGACCAGTGAGTGTTCGATGTCAGTGCCAGGGATATTTGTGTGTTCGATATCAGCGACAGGTGTGTGTGAGTATTCAATATCAGCAACAGGTGTCTGTGAGTGTTTGATACCAGCGACAGGAAGTCTGTTAGTGTTCTATATCACTGACAATGATCTGTGAGTGTTCGATAACAGTGACAGGGATCGGTGAGTGTTCAATATCAGTGACAGGGATCGGTGAGTGTTTGATATCAGTGACAAGGATCTGTGAGTGTTCGATATCATTGACGGGGATCTGTGAGTGTTTGATATCAGTGCTAGGGATCTGTGAGTGATCGATATCAGCGACAGGTGTCTGTCAGTGTACGATATCAGCGACAGTTGTCTGTGAGTGTTTGATACCAGCGACAGGAACTCCATCAGTGTTCCATATCAGTAAGAATGATTTATGAGTGTTCGACATCTCTGACAGGAATCGGTGAGTGTTCGAAATCAGGTTGAGGGATCTGTGATACTGCGATATCAGGGACAGGGTTTGGTTAGTTTTCGATATCAGTGACAGGGATCAGAAACTGTTGGATATCAGTGACAAGTATCTGTGAGTGTTCGATATCACTGACAGGGATACTGTCAGAGTTCGATATTAGTGATAGTGATTTGACTGTGTTCGATATCAGTGACAAGGATTGGTGAGTGTTCGATATCAGTGACAAAGATCTGTGAGTGTTTGATATCAGTGACAGGGATCTGTGAGTGTTTGATATCAGTGCCAGGGATCTGTCAATGTTTGATATCAGTGACATGCATCTGTGAGTGTTCAATATCAGTGACGGGGATCTGTGAGTGTTTGATATCAGTGACAAGCATCTGTGAGTGTTCGATTTCAGTGACAATGATTGGTGAGTGTTGGAAATCAGTTAAAGAGACCTGTATGTGTTCGATGTCAGTGCTAGGGATATTTGTGTGTTCTATTTCAGTGACAGGTGTCTGTGAGTATTCGATATAAGCAACAGGTGTCTGTGAGTGTTTGATACCAGCAACAGGAACTCTGTCAGTGTTCAATATCAGTAACAATGATCTGTGAGTGTTCGACATCTCTGACAGGAATCGGTGAGTGTTCGAAATCGGGTCGAGGGATCTGTGATACTTTGATATCAGGGACAGGGATTGGTTAGTTTTCGATATCGGTGACGGGGATCAGAAACTGTTGGATATCAGTGACATGCATCTGTGAGTGATCAATATCTGTAATGGATCGGTGAGTGTTCGATATTATTGATAGAGATCTGTGAATCTTCAATTCTAGTGGCAGGGATATTAGAGTGTTCGATATCAGTGACGGGGATCTTTGAGTGTTTGATATCAGTGCTAGGGATCTGTGAGTGTTCGATATCAGTGACAAGGATCTGTGAGTGTTCGATATCAGTGACAGGGATCGGTGACTATTGGATATCACGACAGGGATTCTGCCTGTGTTCGATATCAGTGACAAGGAACTGTGAGTGTTTGATATCAGTGCTAGGGATCTGTGAGTGTTTAATTCCAGCGACAGAAACTCTGTCAGTTTTCAATATCAGCAACAGGGATCGGTGATTGTTTGCTATCAATGACAGGGATGCTTGAGTGCTCGATGTCAGTGCTAGGTATCTGTGAGTGTTTGATATCAGCGACAGTTGTCTGTGAGTGCTTGATATAAGCGACAGGAATTCTGTCAGTGTTCAATATCAGTAACAATGATCTGTGAGTGTTCGACATCTCTGACAGGAATCGGTGAGTGTTCGAAATCGGGTCGAGGGATCTGTGATACTTTGATATCAGGGACAGGGATTGGTTTGTTTACGATATCGGTGACAGGGATCAGAAACTGTTGGATATCAGTGACAAGTATCTGTGAGTGTTCAATATCACTGACAGGGATACTGTCAGAGTTTGATATCAGTGATAGGGATCTGTCGGAGTTTGATATAAGTGACAGATCGGTGAGAGTTCGATATCAATGAGAGGGCTCTGTGAATGCATGATATCAGTGACAGGGATCTGTCAGTGTTCGATATCAGTGACAGGGATCAGTGAGTGTGCGATATCACTGTCAGGGATTCTGTCTGTGTTTGATATCAGTGACAAGGATCAGTGAGTGTTCGATATCAGTGCCAGGGATCTGTCAATGTTCGATATAAGTGACATGCATCTGTGAGTGATCGATATCTGTAATGGATCGGTGAGTGTTCGATATTATTGACAGAGATCTGTGAATCTTTAATTCCAGTGGCAGGGATATTAGAGTGTTCGATATCAGTGACGGGGATCTTTGTCTGTTTGATATCAGTGCTAGGTTTCTGTGAGTGTTCGATATCAGCGACAGGGATCGGTGAGTGTTCGATATCATTGACGGGAATCTGTGAGTGTTTGATATCAGTGCTAGGGATCTGTGAGTGATCGATATCAGCAACAGGTGTCTGTCAGTGTACGATATCAGCGACAGTTGTCTGTGAGTGTTTGATACCAGTGACAGGAAGTCAATTAGTGTTCGATATCAGTGACAAGGATCTGTGAGTGTTCGATATCAGTGACAGGGATCGATGAGTGTTTGATATCAGTGAAAAGGATCTGTGAGTGTTCGATATCAGTGACGGGGATCTGTGAGTTTTTGATACCATCGACAGGAACTCCCTCAGTGTTCAATATCAGTAACAATGATCTGTGAGTGTTCGACATCTCTGACAGGAATCGGTGAGTGTTCGAAATCTGGTCGAGGGATCTGTGATACTTCGATGTCAGGGACAGGGATTGGTTAGTTTTCGATATCAGTGACAGGGATCGGGAAGTGTTCGATGTCAGTGACAAATATCTGTGAGAGTTCGATATCACTGACAGGGATACTGTCAGTTTTCGATATCAGTGATAGGGATCTGTCAGAGTTAGATATAAGTGACAGTTCGGTGAGTTTTCGATATCAATGAGAGTGTTCTGTGAGTGCATGATATCAGTGACAGGGATATGTCAGTGTTCGATATCAGTGACATGAATCTGTGTGTGTTCGATATCTGTAATGGATCTGAGAATGTTCGATATTAGTGACAGAGATCTGTGAATCGTCAATACCAGTGGCAGGGATATTAGAGTGTTCGATATCACTGACAGGTATCTGTGAATGTTCGACATCAGTGACAGGGACCTGTGAGTGTTCGACTTCAGTGACAGTGATCGGTGAGTGTTCCAACAAGTTAGAGATACCTGTGAGTTTTCGATATCAGTGCCAGTGCCAGATCAGTGTTCAAAATCTGTGAGAGTTTGAAGTGAGTGACAGGGATCTGTGAGTTTTCGATATCTGTAATGGATAGGTGCATGTTCGATATCTGTGACAGGGATTTGTGAGTATTCAATATCAGCAACAGTTGTCTGTGAGTGTTTGATACCAGCGACAGGAACTCTGTCAGTGTTCCATATCAGTAAGAATGATCTGTCAGTGTTCGACATCTCGGACAGTAATCAGTGAGTGTTCGAAATCATGTCGAGGGATCTGTGATGCTTCGATATCACGGACTGGGTTTGGTTAGTTTTCGATATCAGTGACAGGGATCGGAAAGTGTTCGATGTCAGTGAGAAATATCTGTGAGTGTTCGATATCAGTGACAAATATCTGTGAGTGTTTGATATCAGTGACAGGGATCTGTGAGTGTTCGATATCAGTGCCAGGGATCTGTCAATGTTCGATATCAGTGACATGCATCTGTGAGTGTTCAATATCAGTGACGGGGATCTGTGAGTGTTTGATATCAGTGCCAGGGATCTGTGAGTGTTCGATATCAGCGACAGTTGTCTGTGAGTGTTTGATACCAGCGATAGGAAGTCTGTTAGTGTTCGATATCAGTGACAAGGATCTGTGAATGTTCAATATCAGTGACAGGGATCGGTGAGAGTTTGATACCAGCGACAGGGATTCTGTCTGTGTTCGATATCAGTGAGAAGGAACTGTGAGTATTCGATATCAGTGACAGGGATCTGTGAGCGTTGGATATCAGTGACAGGGATCTGTGAGTGTTCGATAACAGTGATCGGGCACTGTCAGAGTTAGATATAAGTGACAGATCGGTGAGTGTGCGATATCAATGCCAGGGATCTGTCAATGTTCGATATCAGTGACATGCATCTGTGAGTGTTCGATAGCTGTAATGGATCGGTGAGTGTTCGATATTAGTGACAGAGATCTGTGAATCTTCAATACCAGTGGCAGGGATATTAGAGTGTTCGATATCAGTGACGGGGATCTGTGAGTGTTTGATATCAGTGCTAAGGATCTGTGAGTGTTCGATATCAGCGACAGGTGTCTGTGTGTGTTCGATATCAGCGACAGTTGTCTGTGAGTGTTTGATACTAGCAACAGGAGGTCTGTTAGTGTTCGATATCAGTGACAGGGATCTGTGAGTGTTCGATATCAGTGACAGAGATCTGTGCGCTTATTAGATCAGTGACAGGGATCTGTGAGTGTTCGATAACAGTGATCGGGCTCTGTCAGAATTTGATATAAGTGACAGATCTTTGAGAGATCGATATCAGTGAGAATGATCTGTGATTTCTTTATATCACTGACAGGGATCTGTGAGTGTTCGACTTCAGTGACAGTGATCGATGAGTGTTCCAACAAATTTGAGATACCTGTGAGTTTTCGATATCAGTGCCAGTGCCAGATCAGTGTTCAAAATCTGTGAGAGTTTGAAGTGAGTGACAGGGATCTGTGAGTGTTCGATATCAGTGACAGGGATCTGTCAATGTTCGATATCAGTGACATGCATCTGTGAGTGATCGATATCTGTAATGGATCGGTGAGTGTTCGATATTATTGACAGAGATCTGTGAATCTTTAATTCCAGTGGCAGGGATATTGGAGTGTTCGATATCAGTGACGGGGATCTTTGACTGTTTGATATCAGTGCTAGGTTTCTGTGAGTGTTCGATATCAGCGACAGGGATCGGTGAGTGTTTGATATCAGTGACAAGGATCTGTGAGTGTTTGATATCATTGACAGGAATCTGTGAGTGTTTGATATCAGTGCTAGGGATATGTGAGTGATCGATATCAGCAACAGTTGTCTGTCAGTGTACGATATCAGCGACAGTTGTCTGTGAGTGTTTGATACCAGTGACAGGAAGTCAGTTAGTGTTCGATATCAGTGACAAGGATCTGTGAGTGTTCGATATCAGTGACAGGGATCGGTGAGTGTTTGATATCAGTGAAAAGGATCTGTGAGTGTTCGATATCAGTGACGGGGATCTGTGAGTTTTTGATACCATCGACAGGAACTCCCTCAGTGTTCAATATCAGTAACAATGATCTGTGAGTGTTCGACATCTCTGAAAGGAATCGGTGAGTGTTCGAAATCTGGTCGAGGGATCTGTGATACTTTGATATCAGGGACAGGGATTGGTTAGTTTTCGATATCAGTGACAGGGATCGGGAAGTGTTCGATGTCAGTGACAAATATCTGTGAGAGTTCGATATCACTGACAGGGATACTGTCAGTGTTCGATATCAGTGATAGGGATCTGTCAGAGTTAGATATAAGTGACAGTTCGGTGAGTTTTCGATATCAATGAGAGTGCTCTGTGAGTGCATGATATCAGTGACAGGGATATGTCAGTGTTCGATATCAGTGACATGCATCTGTGAGTGTTCGATATCTGTAATGGATCTGAGAATGTTCGATATTAGTGACAGAGATCTGTGAATCGTCAATACCAGTGGCAGGGATATTAGAGTGTTCGATATCAGTGACAAGTATTTGTGAGTGTTCAATATCACTGACAGGGATACTGTCAGAGTTTGATATCAGTGATAGGGATCTGTCGGAGTTTGATATAAGTGACAGATCGGTGAGAGTTCGATATCAATGAGAGGGCTCTGTGAATGCATGATATCAGTGACAGGGATCTGTCAGTGTTCGATATCAGTGACAGGGATCAGTGAGTGTGCAATATCACTGTCAGGGATTCTGTCTGTGTTTGATATCAGTGACAAGGATCAGTGAGTGTTCGATATCAGTGCCAGGGATCTGTCAATGTTCGATATCAGTGACATGCATCTGTGAGTGATCGATATCTGTAATGGATCGGTGAGTGTTCGATATTATTGACAGAGATCTGTGAATCTTTATTTCCAGTGGCAGGGATATTGGAGTGTTCGATATCAGTGACGGGGATCTTTGACTGTTTGATATCAGTGCTAGGTTTCTGTGAGTGTTAGATATCAGCGACAGGGATCGGTGAGTGTTTGATATCAGTGACAAGGATCTGTGAGTGTTCGATATCATTGACAGGAATCTGTGAGTGTTTGATATCAGTGCTAGGGATCTGTGAGTGATCGATATCAGCAACAGGTGTCTGTCAGTGTATGATATCAGCGACAGTTGTCTGTGAGTGTTTGATACCAGTGACAGGAAGTCAGTTAGTGTTCGATATCAGTGACAAGGATCTGTGAGTGTTCGATATCAGTGACAGGGATCGGTGAGTGTTTGATATCAGTGAAAAGGATCTGTGAGTGTTCGATATCAGTGACGGGGATCTGTGAGTTTTTGATACCATCGACAGGAACTCCCTCAGTGTTCAATATCAGTGACAATGATCTGTGAGTGTTCGACATCTCTGACAGGAATCGGTGAGTGTTCGAAATCTGGTCGAGGGATCTGTGATACTTCGATATCAGGGACAGGGATTGGTTAGTTTTCGATATCAGTGACAGGGATCGGGAAGTGTTCGATGTCAGTGACAAATATCTGTGAGAGTTCGATATCACTGACAGGGATACTGTCCGTGTTCGATATCAGTGATAGGGATCTGTCAGAGTTAGATATAAGTGACAGTTCGGTGAGTTTTCGATATCAATGAGAGTGCTCTGTGAGTGCAGGATATCAGTGACATGCATCTGTGAGTGTTCGATATCTGTAATGGATCTGAGAATGTTCGATATTAGTGACAGAGATCTGTGAATCGTCAATACCAGTGGCAGGGATATTAGAGTGTTCGATATCAGTGACAAGTATCTGTGAGTGTTCAATATCACTGACAGGGATACTGTCAGAGTTTGATATCAGTGATAGGGATCTGTCGGAGTTTGATATAAGTGACAGATCGGTGAGAGTTCGATATCAATGAGAGGGCTCTGTGAATGCATGATATCAGTGACAGGGATCTGTCAGTGTTCGATATCAGTGACAGGGATCAGTGAGTGTGCGATATCACTGTCAGGGATTCTGTCTGTGTTTGATATCAGTGACAAGGATCAGTGAGTGTTCGATATCAGTGCCAGGGATCTGTCAATATTCGATATCAGTGACATGCATCTGTGAGTGATCGATATCTGTAATGGATCGGTGAGTGTTCGATATTATTGACAGATATCTGTGAATCTTTAATTCCAGTGGCAGGGATATTGGAGTGTTCGATATCAGTGACGGGGATCTTTGACTGTTTGATATCAGTGCTAGGTTTCTGTGAGTGTTCGATATCAGCGACAGGGATTGGTGAGTGTTTGATATCAGTGACAAGGATCTGTGAGTGTTCGATATCATTGACAGGAATCTGTGAGTGTTTGATATCAGTGCTAGGGATCTGTGAGTGATCGATATCAGCAACAGGTGTCTGTCAGTGTATGATATCAGCGACAGTTGTCTGTGAGTGTTTGATACCAGTGACAGGAAGTCAGTTAGTGTTCGATATCAGTGACAAGGATCTGTGAGTGTTCGATATCAGTGACAGGGATCGGTGAGTGTTTGATATCAGTGAAAAGGATCTGTGAGTGTTCGATATCAGTGACGGGGATCTGTGAGTTTTTGATACCATCGAGAGGAACTCCCTCAGTGTTCAATATCAGTAACAATGATCTGTGAGTGTTCGACATCTCTGACAGGAATCGGTGAGTGTTCGAAATCTGGTCGAGGGATCTGTGATACTTCGATGTCAGGGACAGGGATTGGTTAGTTTTCGATATCAGTGACAGGGATCGGGAAGTGTTCGATGTCAGTGACAAATATCTGTGAGAGTTCGATATCACTGACAGGGATACTGTCAGTGTTCGATATCAGTGATAGGGATCTGTAAGAGTTAGATATAAGTGACAGTTCGGTGAGTTTTCGATATCAATGAGAGTGTTCTGTGAGTGCATGATATCAGTGACAGGGATATGTCAGTGTTCGATATCAGTGACATGCATCTGTGAGTGTTCGATATCTGTAATGGATCTGAGAATGTTCGATATTAGTGACAGAGATCTGTGAATCGTCAATACCAGTGGCAGGGATATTAGAGTGTTCGATATCACTGACAGGTATCTGTGAATGTTCGACATCAGTGACAGGGACCTGTGAGTGTTCGACTTCAGTGACAGTGATCGGTGAGTGTTCCAACAAGTTAGAGATACCTGTGAGTTTTCGATATCAGTGCCAGTGCCAGATCAGTGTTCAAAATCTGTGAGAGTTTGAAGTGAGTGACAGGGATCTGTGAGTTTTCGATATCTGTAATGGATAGGTGCATGTTCGATATCTGTGACAGGGATCTGTGAGTATTCGATATCAGCAACAGTTGTCTGTGTGTGTTTGATACCAGCGACAGGAACTCTGTCAGTGTTCCATATCAGTAAGAATGATCTGTCAGTGTTCGACATCTCGGACAGTAATCGGTGAGTGTTCGAAATCATGTCGAGGGATCTGTGATGCTTCGATATCACGGACTGGGTTTGGTTAGTTTTCGATATCAGTGACAGGGATCGGAAAGTGTTCGATGTCAGTGAGAAATATCTGTGAGTGTTCGATATCAGTGACAAATATCTGTGAGTGTTTGATATCAGTGACAGGGATCTGTGAGTGTTCGATATCAGTGCCAGGGATCTGTCAATGTTCGATATCAGTGACATGCATCTGTGAGTGTTCAATATCAGTGACGGGGATCTGTGAGTGTTTGATATCAGTGCCAGGGATCTGTGAGTGTTCGATATCAGCGACAGTTGTCTGTGAGTGTTTGATACCAGCGATAGGAAGTCTGTTAGTGTTCGATATCAGTGACAAGGATCTGTGAATGTTCAATATCAGTGACAGGGATCGGTGAGAGTTTGATACCAGCGACAGGGATTCTGTCTGTGTTCGATATCAGTGAGAAGGAACTGTGAGTATTCGATATCAGTGACAGGGATCTGTGAGCGTTGGATATCAGTGACAGGGATCTGTGAGTGTTCGATAACAGTGATCGGGCACTGTCAGAGTTAGATATAAGTGACAGATCGGTGAGTGTGCGATATCAATGCCAGGGACCTGTCAATGTTCGATATCAGTGACATGCATCTGTGAGTGTTCGATAGCTGCAATGGATCGGTGAGTGTTCGATATTAGTGACAGAGATCTGTGAATCTTCAATACCAGTGGCAGGGATATTGGAGTGTTCGATATCAGTGACGGGGATCTGTGAATGTTTGATATCAGTGCTAAGGATCTGTGAGTGTTCGATATCAGCGACAGGTGTCTGTGTGTGTTCGATATCAGCGACAGTTGTCTGTGAGTGTTTGATACTAGCAACAGGAGGTCTGTTAATGTTCGATATCAGTGACAGGGATCTGTGAGTGTTCGATATCAGTGACAGAGATCTGTGCGCTTATTAGATCAGTGACAGGGATCTGTGAGTGTTCGATAACAGTGATCGGGCTCTGTCAGAATTTGATATAAGTGACAGATCTTTGAGTGATCGATATCAGTGAGAATGATCTGTGATTTCTTTATATCACTGACAGGGATCTGTGAGTGTTCGACTTCAGTGACAGTGATCGGTGAGTGTTCCAACAAATTTGAGATACCTGTGAGTTTTTGATATCAGTGCCAGTGCCAGATCAGTGTTCAAAATCTGTGAGAGTTTGAAGTGAGTGACAGGGATCTGTGAGTGTTCGATATCTGTAATGGATAGGTGCATTTTCGATATCTGTGACAGGGATCTGTGAGTATTCGATATCAGCAACAGTTGTCTGTGAGTGTTTGATACCAGCGACAGGATCTCCGTCAGTGTTCCATATTAGTAAGAATGATTTGTGACTGTTCGACATCTCTGACAGGAATCGGTGAGTGTTCGAAATCAGGTCGAGGGATCTGTGATACTTCGATATCAGGGACTGGGTTTGGTTAGTTTTCGATATCAGTGACAGGGATCAGAAAGTGTTCGATGTCAGTGACAAATATCTGTGAGAGTTCGATATCACTGACAGGGATACTGTCAGTTTTCGATATCAGTGAAAGGGATCTGTCAGAGTTAGATATAAGTGACAGTGATCGGTGAGTGTTGGAAATCAGTTAGAGAGACCTGTGAGTGTTTCATGTCAGTGCCAGGGATATTTGTGTGTTCGATATCAGCGACAGGTGTCTGTGAGAATTCAATATCAGCAACAGGTGTCTGTGACTGTTTGATACCAGCGACAGGAAGTCTGTTAGTGTTCGATATCAGTGACAAGGATCTGTGAGTGTTCGATAACAGTGACAGGGATCGGTGAGTTTTTGATATCAGTGACAAGGATCTGTGAGTGTTCGATATCATTGACGGGGATCTGTGAGTGTTTGATATCAGTGCTAGGGATCTGTGAGTGATCGATATCAGCGACAGGTGTCTGTTAGTGTACGATATCAGCGACAGTTGTCTGTGAGTGTTTGATACCAGTGACAGGAAGTCAGTTAGTGTTCGATATCAGTGACAGGGATCGGTGAGTGTTTGATATCAGTGAAAAGGATCTGTGAGTGTTCGATATCAGTGACGGGGATCTGTGAGTTTTTGATACCATCAACAGGAACTCCCTCAGTGTTCAATATCAGTAGCAATGATCTGTGAGTGTTCGACATCTCTGACAGGAATCGGTGAGTGTTCGAAATCAGGTCGAGGGATCTGTGATACTTCGATATCAGGGACTGGGTTTGGTTAGTTTTCGATATCAGTGACAGGGATCAGAAAGTGTTCGATGTCAGTGACAAATATCTGTGAGAGTTCAATATCACTGACAGGGATACTGTCAGTTTTCGATATCAGTGAAAGGTTTCTGTCAGAGTTAGATATAAGTGACAGTGATCGGTGAGTGTTGGAAATCAGGTAGAGAGACCAGTGAGTGTTCGATGTCAGTGCCAGGTATATTTGTGTGTTCGATATCAGCGACAGGTGTGTGTGAGTGTTTGATATCAGCAACAGGTGTCTGTGAGTGTTTGATACCAGCGACAGGAAGTATGTTAGTGTTTGATATCAGTGACAAGGATCTGTGAGTGTTCGATAATAGTGACAGGGATCGGTGAGTGTTCAATATCAGTGACAAGGATCGGTGAGTTTTTGATATCAGTGACAAGGATCTGTGAGTGTTCGATATCATTGACGGGGATCTGTGAGTGTTTGATATCAGTGCCAGGGATCTGTGAGTGTTCGATATCAGCGACAGTTGTCTGTGAGTGTTTGATACCAGCGATAGGAAGTCTGTTAGTGTTCGATATCAGTGACAAGGATCTGTGAATGTTCAATATCAGTGACAGGGATCGGTGAGAGTTTGATACCAGCGACAGGGATTCTGTCTGTGTTCGATATCAGTGAGAAGGAACTGTGAGTATTCGATATCAGTGACAGGGATCTGTGAGCGTTGGATATCAGTGACAGGGATCTGTGAGTGTTCGATAACAGTGATCGGGCACTGTCAGAGTTAGATATAAGTGACAGATCGGTGAGTGTGCGATATCAATGCCAGGGACCTGTCAATGTTCGATATCAGTGACATGCATCTGTGAGTGTTCGATAGCTGTAATGGATCGGTGAGTGTTCGATATTAGTGACAGAGATCTGTGAATCTTCAATACCAGTGGCAGGGATATTAGAGTGTTCGATATCAGTGACGGGGATCTGTGAATGTTTGATATCAGTGCTAAGGATCTGTGAGTGTTCGATATCAGCGACAGGTGTCTGTGTGTGTTCGATATCAGCGACAGTTGTCTGTGAGTGTTTGATACTAGCAACAGGAGGTCTGTTAGTGTTCGATATCAGTGACAGGGATCTGTGAGTGTTCGATATCAGTGACAGAGATCTGTGCGCTTATTAGATCAGTGACAGGGATCTGTGAGTGTTCGATAACAGTGATCGGGCTCTGTCAGAATTTGATATAAGTGACAGATCTTTGAGAGATCGATATCAGTGAGAATGATCTGTGATTTCTTTATATCACTGACAGGGATCTGTGAGTGTTCGACTTCAGTGACAGTGATCGGTGAGTGTTCCAACAAATTTGAGATACCTGTGAGTTTTTGATATCAGTGCCAGTGCCAGATCAGTGTTCAAAATCTGTGAGAGTTTGAAGTGAGTGACAGGGATCTGTGAGTGTTCGATATCTGTAATGGATAGGTGCATTTTCGATATCTGTGACAGGGATCTGTGAGTATTCAATATCAGCAACAGTTGTCTGTGAGTGTTTGATACCAGCGACAGGAACTCCGTCAGTGTTCCATATTAGTAAGAATGATTTGTGAGTGTTCGACATCTCTGACAGGAATCGGTGAGTGTTCGAAATCAGGTCGAGGGATCTGTGATACTTCGATATCAGGGACTGGGTTTGGTTAGTTTTCGATATCAGTGACAGGGATCAGAAAGTGTTCGATGTCAGTGACAAATATCTGTGAGAGTTCGATATCACTGACAGGGATACTGTCAGTTTTCGATATCAGTGAAAGGGATCTGTCAGAGTTAGATATAAGTGACAGTGATCGGTGAGTGTTGGAAATCAGTTAGAGAGACCAGTGAGTGTTCGATATCAGTGCCAGGGGTATTTGTGTGTTCGATATCAGCGACAGGTGTGTGTGAGTATTCAATATCAGCAACAGGTGTCTGTGACTGTTTGATACCAGCGACAGGAAGTCTGTTAGTGTTCGATAACAGTGACAGGGATCGGTGAGTTTTTGATATCAGTGACAAGGATCTGTGAGTGTTCGATATCATTGACGGGGATCTGTGAGTGTTTGATATCAGTGCTAGGGATCTGTGAGTGATCGATATCAGCGACAGGTGTCTGTTAGTGTACGATATCAGCGACAGTTGTCTGTGAGTGTTTGATACCAGTGACAGGAAGTCAGTTAGTGTTCGATATCAGTGACAGGGATCGGTGAGTGTTTGATATCAGTGAAAAGGATCTGTGAGTGTTCGATATCAGTGACGGGGATCTGTGAGTTTTTGATACCATCAACAGGAACTCCCTCAGTGTTCAATATCAGTAGCAATGATCTGTGAGTGTTCGACATCTCTGACAGGAATCGGTGAGTGTTCGAAATCAGGTCGAGGGATCTGTGATACTTCGATATCAGGGACTGGGTTTGGTTAGTTTTCGATATCAGTGACAGGGATCAGAAAGTGTTCGATGTCAGTGACAAATATCTGTGAGAGTTCAATATCACTGACAGGGATACTGTCAGTTTTCGATATCAGTGAAAGGTTTCTGTCAGAGTTAGATATAAGTGACAGTGATCGGTGAGTGTTGGAAATCAGGTAGAGAGACCAGTGAGTGTTCGATGTCAGTGCCAGGTATATTTGTGTGTTCGATATCAGCGACAGGTGTGTGTGAGTGTTTGATATCAGCAACAGGTGTCTGTGAGTGTTTGATACCAGCGACAGGAAGTATGTTAGTGTTTGATATCAGTGACAAGGATCTGTGAGTGTTCGATAACAGTGACAGGGATCGGTGAGTGTTCAATATCAGTGACAAGGATCGGTGAGTTTTTGATATCAGTGACAAGGATCTGTGAGTGTTCGATATCATTGACGGGGATCTGTGAGTGTTTGATATCAGTGCTAGGGATCTGTGAGTGTTCGATATCAGTGACAGGGATCTGTCAATGTTCGATATCAGTGACATGCATCTGTGAGTGTTCGATATCTGTAATGGATCGGTGAGTGTTCGATATTAGTGACAGGGATCTGTGAGCGTTGGAGATCAGTGACAGGGATCTGTGAGTGATCGATAACAGTGATCGGGCTCTGTCAGAATTTGATATAAGTGACAGATCAGTGAGTGTGCAATATCAGTGACAGGGATCGGTGAGATTTTGATATCAGTGACAAGGATCTGTGAGTGTTCGATATCATTGACGGGGATCTGTGAGTGTTTGATTTCAGTGCTAGGGATCTGTGAGTGATCGATATCAGCGACAGGTGTCTGTTAGTGTACGATATCAGCGACAGTTGTCTGTGAGTGTTTGATACCAGTGACAGGAAGTCAGTTAGTGTTCGATATCAGTGACAGGGATCGGTGAGTGTTTGATATCAGTGAAAAGGATCTGTGAGTGTTCGATATCAGTGACGGGGATCTGTGAGTTTTTGATACCATCGACAGGAACTCCCTCAGTGTTCAATATCAGTAACAATGATCTGTGAGTGTTCGACATCTCTGAAAGGAATCGGTGAGTGTTCGAAATCTGGTCGAGGGATCTGTGATACTTTGATATCAGGGCCAGGGATTGGTTAGTTTTCGATATCAGTGACAGGGATCGGGAAGTGTTCGATGTCAGTGACAAATATCTGTGTGAGTTCGATATCACTGACAGGGATACTGTCAGTGTTCGATATCAGTGATAGGGATCTGTCAGAGTTAGATATAAGTGACAGTTCGGTGAGTTTTCGATATCAATGAGAGTGCTCTGTGAGTGCATGATATCAGTGACATGCATCTGTGAGTGTTCGATATCTGTAATGGATCTGAGAATGTTCGATATTAGTGACAGAGATCTGTGAATCGTCAATACCAGTGGCAGGGATATTAGAGTATTCGATATCAGTGACAAGGATCTGAGAGTGTTCGATATCAGTGACAGGGATTTGTGAGTGTTCGATATCAGAGGCAGGGATCTGTCAATGTTCGATATCAGTGACATGCATCTGTGAGTGTTCGATATCTGTAATGGATCGGTGAGTGTTCGATATTAGTGACAGGGATCTGTGAGCGTTGGAGATCAGTGACAGGGATCTGTGAGTGATCGATAACAGTGATCGGGCTCTGTCAGAATTTGATATAAGTGACAGATCGGTGAGTGTGCAATATCAGTGAGAATGATCTGTGAGTACTTGATATCACTGACAGGTATCTGTGAATGTTCGACATCAGTGACTGGGACCTGTGATTGTTCGACTACAGTGACAGTGATCGGTGAGTGTTCCAACAAGTTAGAGATACCTGTGAGTTTTCGATATCAGTGCCAGTGCCAGATCAGTGTTCAAAATCTGTGAGAGTTTGAAGTGAGTGATAGGGATCTGTGAGTGTTCGATATCTGTAATGGATAGGTGCATGTTCGATATCTGTGACAGGGATCTGTGAGTATTCGCTATCAGCAACAGTTGTCTGTGAGTGTTTGATACCAGCGACAGGAACTCCGTCAGTGTTCCATATCAGTAAGAATGATTTGTGAGTGTTCGACAGCTCTGACAGGAATCGGTGAGTGTTCGAAATCAGGTCGACGGATCTGTGATACTTTGATATCAGGGACAGGGATCGGGAAGTGTTCGATGTCAGTGACAAATATCTGTGAGAGTTCGATATCACTGACAGGTATACTATCAGTGTTCGATATCAGTGATAGGGATCTGTCAGAGTTAGATATAAGTGACAGTTCGGTGAGTTTTCGATATCAATGAGAGTGCTCTGTGAGTGCACGATATCAGTGACAGGGATATGTCAGTGTTCGATATCAGTGACATGCATCTGTGAGTGTTTGATATCTGTAATGGATTGAGAATGTTCGATATTAGTGACAGAGATCTGTGAATCGTCATTACCAGTGGCAGGGATATTAGAGTGTTCGATATCAGTGACAAGGATCTGTGATTGTTCGATATCAGTGACAGGGATTTGTGAGTGTTCGATATCAGAGCCAGGGATCTGTCAATGTTCGATATCAGTGACATGCATCTGTGAGTGTTCGATATCTGTAATGGATCGGTGAGTGTTCGATATTAGTGACAGGGATCTGTGAGCGTTGGAGATCAGTGACAGGGATCTGTGAGTGATCGATAACAGTGATCGGGCTCTGTCAGAATTTGATATAAGTGACAGATCGGTGAGTGTGCAATATCAGTGAGAATGATCTGTGAGTACTTGATATCACTGACAGGTATCTGTGAATGTTCGACTTCAGTGACAGTGATCGGTGAGTGTTCCAACAAGTTAGAGATGCCTGTGAGTTTTCGATATCAGTGCCAGTGCCAGATCAGTGTTCAAAATCTGTGAGAGTTTGAAGTGAGTGACAGGGATCTGTGAGTTTTCGATATCTGTAATGGATAGGTGCATGTTCGATATCTGTGACAGGGATCTGTGAGTATTCGATATCAGCAACAGTTGTCTGTGAGTGTTTGATACCAGCGACAGGAACTCCGTCAGTGTTCCATATCAGTAAGAATGATTTGTGAGTGTTCGACATCTCTGACAGGAATCGGTGAGTGTTCGAAATCAGGTCGAGGGATCTGTTATACTTCGATATCAGGGACTGGTTTTGGTTAGTTTTCGATATCAGTGACAGGGATCGGAAAGTGTTCGGTGTCAGTGACAAATATCTGTGAGTTTTCGATATCACTGACAGGGATACTGTCAGTGTTCGATATCAGTGAAAGGGTTCTGTCAGAGTTAGATATAAGTGACAGTGATCGGTGAGTGTTGGAAATCAGGTAGAGAGACCAGTGAGTGTTCGATGTCAGTGCCAGGGATATTTGTGTTTCCGATATCAGCGACAGGTGTCTGTGAGAATTCAATATCAGCAACAGGTGTCTGTGAGAGTTTGATACCAGCGACAGGAAGTCTGTTAGTGTTCGATATCACTGACAACAATCTGTGAGTGTTCGATGTCAGTGAGAAATATCTGTGAGTGTTCGATATCAGTGACAAATATCTGTGAGTGTTTGATATCAGTGACAGGGATCTGTGAGTGTTCGATATCAGTGCCAGGGATCTGTCAATGTTCGATATCAGTGACATGCATCTGTGAGTGTTCAATATCAGTGACGGGGATCTGTGAGTGTTTGATATCAGTGCCAGGGATCTGTGAGTGTTCGATATCAGCGACAGTTGTCTGTGAGTGTTTGATACCAGCGATAGGAAGTCTGTTAGTGTTCGATATCAGTGACAAGGATCTGTGAATGTTCAATATCAGTGACAGGGATCGGTGAGAGTTTGATACCAGCGACAGGGATTCTGTCTGTGTTCGATATCAGTGAGAAGGAACTGTGAGTATTCGATATCAGTGACAGGGATCTGTGAGCGTTGGATATCAGTGACAGGGATCTGTGAGTGTTCGATAACAGTGATCGGGCACTGTCAGAGTTAGATATAAGTGACAGATCGGTGAGTGTGCGATATCAATGCCAGGGACCTGTCAATGTTCGATATCAGTGACATGCATCTGTGAGTGTTCGATAGCTGCAATGGATCGGTGAGTGTTCGATATTAGTGACAGAGATCTGTGAATCTTCAATACCAGTGGCAGGGATATTGGAGTGTTCGATATCAGTGACGGGGATCTGTGAATGTTTGATATCAGTGCTAAGGATCTGTGAGTGTTCGATATCAGCGACAGGTGTCTGTGTGTGTTCGATATCAGCGACAGTTGTCTGTGAGTGTTTGATACTAGCAACAGGAGGTCTGTTAATGTTCGATATCAGTGACAGGGATCTGTGAGTGTTCGATATCAGTGACAGAGATCTGTGCGCTTATTAGATCAGTGACAGGGATCTGTGAGTGTTCGATAACAGTGATCGGGCTCTGTCAGAATTTGATATAAGTGACAGATCTTTGAGTGATCGATATCAGTGAGAATGATCTGTGATTTCTTTATATCACTGACAGGGATCTGTGAGTGTTCGACTTCAGTGACAGTGATCGGTGAGTGTTCCAACAAATTTGAGATACCTGTGAGTTTTTGATATCAGTGCCAGTGCCAGATCAGTGTTCAAAATCTGTGAGAGTTTGAAGTGAGTGACAGGGATCTGTGAGTGTTCGATATCTGTAATGGATAGGTGCATTTTCGATATCTGTGACAGGGATCTGTGAGTATTCGATATCAGCAACAGTTGTCTGTGAGTGTTTGATACCAGCGACAGGAACTCCGTCAGTGTTCCATATTAGTAAGAATGATTTGTGACTGTTCGACATCTCTGACAGGAATCGGTGAGTGTTCGAAATCAGGTCGAGGGATCTGTGATACTTCGATATCAGGGACTGGGTTTGGTTAGTTTTCGATATCAGTGACAGGGATCAGAAAGTGTTCGATGTCAGTGACAAATATCTGTGAGAGTTCGATATCACTGACAGGGATACTGTCAGTTTTCGATATCAGTGAAAGGGATCTGTCAGAGTTAGATATAAGTGACAGTGATCGGTGAGTGTTGGAAATCAGTTAGAGAGACCTGTGAGTGTTTCATGTCAGTGCCAGGGATATTTGTGTGTTCGATATCAGCGACAGGTGTCTGTGAGAATTCAATATCAGCAACAGGTGTCTGTGACTGTTTGATACCAGCGACAGGAAGTCTGTTAGTGTTCGATATCAGTGACAAGGATCTGTGAGTGTTCGATATCAGTGACAAGGATCTGTGAGTGTTCGATATCAGTGACAAGGATCTGTGAGTGTTCGATAACAGTGACAGGGATCGGTGAGTTTTTGATATCAGTGACAAGGATCTGTGAGTGTTCGATATCATTGACGGGGATCTGTGAGTGTTTGATATCAGTGCTAGGGATCTGTGAGTGATCGATATCAGCGACAGGTGTCTGTTAGTGTACGATATCAGCGACAGTTGTCTGTGAGTGTTTGATACCAGTGACAGGAAGTCAGTTAGTGTTCGATATCAGTGACAGGGATCGGTGAGTGTTTGATATCAGTGAAAAGGATCTGTGAGTGTTCGATATCAGTGACGGGGATCTGTGAGTTTTTGATACCATCAACAGGAACTCCCTCAGTGTTCAATATCAGTAGCAATGATCTGTGAGTGTTCGACATCTCTGACAGGAATCGGTGAGTGTTCGAAATCAGGTCGAGGGATCTGTGATACTTCGATATCAGGGACTGGGTTTGGTTAGTTTTCGATATCAGTGACAGGGATCAGAAAGTGTTCGATGTCAGTGACAAATATCTGTGAGAGTTCAATATCACTGACAGGGATACTGTCAGTTTTCGATATCAGTGAAAGGTTTCTGTCAGAGTTAGATATAAGTGACAGTGATCGGTGAGTGTTGGAAATCAGGTAGAGAGACCAGTGAGTGTTCGATGTCAGTGCCAGGTATATTTGTGTGTTCGATATCAGCGACAGGTGTGTGTGAGTGTTTGATATCAGCAACAGGTGTCTGTGAGTGTTTGATACCAGCGACAGGAAGTATGTTAGTGTTTGATATCAGTGACAAGGATCTGTGAGTGTTCGATAACAGTGACAGGGATCGGTGAGTGTTCAATATCAGTGACAAGGATCGGTGAGTTTTTGATATCAGTGACAAGGATCTGTGAGTGTTCGATATCATTGACGGGGATCTGTGAGTGTTTGATATCAGTGCCAGGGATCTGTGAGTGTTCGATATCAGCGACAGTTGTCTGTGAGTGTTTGATACCAGCGATAGGAAGTCTGTTAGTGTTCGATATCAGTGACAAGGATCTGTGAATGTTCAATATCAGTGACAGGGATCGGTGAGAGTTTGATACCAGCGACAGGGATTCTGTCTGTGTTCGATATCAGTGAGAAGGAACTGTGAGTATTCGATATCAGTGACAGGGATCTGTGAGCGTTGGATATCAGTGACAGGGATCTGTGAGTGTTCGATAACAGTGATCGGGCACTGTCAGAGTTAGATATAAGTGACAGATCGGTGAGTGTGCGATATCAATGCCAGGGACCTGTCAATGTTCGATATCAGTGACATGCATCTGTGAGTGTTCGATAGCTGTAATGGATCGGTGAGTGTTCGATATTAGTGACAGAGATCTGTGAATCTTCAATACCAGTGGCAGGGATATTAGAGTGTTCGATATCAGTGACGGGGATCTGTGAATGTTTGATATCAGTGCTAAGGATCTGTGAGTGTTCGATATCAGCGACAGGTGTCTGTGTGTGTTCGATATCAGCGACAGTTGTCTGTGAGTGTTTGATACTAGCAACAGGAGGTCTGTTAGTGTTCGATATCAGTGACAGGGATCTGTGAGTGTTCGATATCAGTGACAGAGATCTGTGCGCTTATTAGATCAGTGACAGGGATCTGTGAGTGTTCGATAACAGTGATCGGGCTCTGTCAGAATTTGATATAAGTGACAGATCTTTGAGTGATCGATATCAGTGAGAATGATCTGTGATTTCTTTATATCACTGACAGGGATCTGTGAGTGTTCGACTTCAGTGACAGTGATCGGTGAGTGTTCCAACAAATTTGAGATACCTGTGAGTTTTTGATATCAGTGCCAGTGCCAGATCAGTGTTCAAAATCTGTGAGAGTTTGAAGTGAGTGACAGGGATCTGTGAGTGTTCGATATCTGTAATGGATAGGTGCATTTTCGATATCTGTGACAGGGATCTGTGAGTATTCAATATCAGCAACAGTTGTCTGTGAGTGTTTGATACCAGCGACAGGAACTCCGTCAGTGTTCCATATTAGTAAGAATGATTTGTGAGTGT
Organism: Hemitrygon akajei; assembly: GCF_048418815.1. Classification (NCBI taxonomy): domain Eukaryota; kingdom Metazoa; phylum Chordata; class Chondrichthyes; order Myliobatiformes; family Dasyatidae; genus Hemitrygon; species Hemitrygon akajei. The sequence continues at coordinate 62,841,502 of NC_133134.1, read as the reverse complement.
TCGACATCTCTGACAGGAATCGGTGAGTGTTCGAAATCAGGTCGAGGGATCTGTGATACTTCGATATCAGGGACTGGGTTTGGTTAGTTTTCGATATCAGTGACAGGGATCAGAAAGTGTTCGATGTCAGTGACAAATATCTGTGAGAGTTCGATATCACTGACAGGGATACTGTCAGTTTTCGATATCAGTGAAAGGGATCTGTCAGAGTTAGATATAAGTGACAGTGATCGGTGAGTGTTGGAAATCAGTTAGAGAGACCAGTGAGTGTTTCATGTCAGTGCCAGGGATATTTGTGTGTTCGATATCAGCGACAGGTGTCTGTGAGAATTCAATATCAGCAACAGGTGTCTGTGACTGTTTGATACCAGCGACAGGAAGTCTGTTAGTGTTCGATATCAGTGACAAGGATCTGTGAGTGTTCGATAACAGTGACAGGGATCGGTGAGTTTTTGATATCAGTGACAAGGATCTGTGAGTGTTCGATATCATTGACGGGGATCTGTGAGTGTTTGATATCAGTGCTAGGGATCTGTGAGTGATCGATATCAGCGACAGGTGTCTGTTAGTGTACGATATCAGCGACAGTTGTCTGTGAGTGTTTGATACCAGTGACAGGAAGTCAGTTAGTGTTCGATATCAGTGACAGGGATCGGTGAGTGTTTGATATCAGTGAAAAGGATCTGTGAGTGTTCGATATCAGTGACGGGGATCTGTGAGTTTTTGATACCATCAACAGGAACTCCCTCAGTGTTCAATATCAGTAGCAATGATCTGTGAGTGTTCGACATCTCTGACAGGAATCGGTGAGTGTTCGAAATCAGGTCGAGGGATCTGTGATACTTCGATATCAGGGACTGGGTTTGGTTAGTTTTCGATATCAGTGACAGGGATCAGAAAGTGTTCGATGTCAGTGACAAATATCTGTGAGAGTTCAATATCACTGACAGGGATACTGTCAGTTTTCGATATCAGTGAAAGGTTTCTGTCAGAGTTAGATATAAGTGACAGTGATCGGTGAGTGTTGGAAATCAGGTAGAGAGACCAGTGAGTGTTCGATGTCAGTGCCAGGTATATTTGTGTGTTCGATATCAGCGACAGGTGTGTGTGAGTGTTTGATATCAGCAACAGGTGTCTGTGAGTGTTTGATACCAGCGACAGGAAGTATGTTAGTGTTTGATATCAGTGACAAGGATCTGTGAGTGTTCGATAACAGTGACAGGGATCGGTGAGTGTTCAATATCAGTGACAAGGATCGGTGAGTTTTTGATATCAGTGACAAGGATCTGTGAGTGTTCGATATCATTGACGGGGATCTGTGAGTGTTTGATATCAGTGCTAGGGATCTGTGAGTGTTCGATATCAGTGACAGGGATCTGTCAATGTTCGATATCAGTGACATGCATCTGTGAGTGTTCGATATCTGTAATGGATCGGTGAGTGTTCGATATTAGTGACAGGGATCTGTGAGCGTTGGAGATCAGTGACAGGGATCTGTGAGTGATCGATAACAGTGATCGGGCTCTGTCAGAATTTGATATAAGTGACAGATCAGTGAGTGTGCAATATCAGTGACAGGGATCGGTGAGATTTTGATATCAGTGACAAGGATCTGTGAGTGTTCGATATCATTGACGGGGATCTGTGAGTGTTTGATTTCAGTGCTAGGGATCTGTGAGTGATCGATATCAGCGACAGGTGTCTGTTAGTGTACGATATCAGCGACAGTTGTCTGTGAGTGTTTGATACCAGTGACAGGAAGTCAGTTAGTGTTCGATATCAGTGACAGGGATCGGTGAGTGTTTGATATCAGTGAAAAGGATCTGTGAGTGTTCGATATCAGTGACGGGGATCTGTGAGTTTTTGATACCATCGACAGGAACTCCCTCAGTGTTCAATATCAGTAACAATGATCTGTGAGTGTTCGACATCTCTGAAAGGAATCGGTGAGTGTTCGAAATCTGGTCGAGGGATCTGTGATACTTTGATATCAGGGCCAGGGATTGGTTAGTTTTCGATATCAGTGACAGGGATCGGGAAGTGTTCGATGTCAGTGACAAATATCTGTGTGAGTTCGATATCACTGACAGGGATACTGTCAGTGTTCGATATCAGTGATAGGGATCTGTCAGAGTTAGATATAAGTGACAGTTCGGTGAGTTTTCGATATCAATGAGAGTGCTCTGTGAGTGCATGATATCAGTGACATGCATCTGTGAGTGTTCGATATCTGTAATGGATCTGAGAATGTTCGATATTAGTGACAGAGATCTGTGAATCGTCAATACCAGTGGCAGGGATATTAGAGTATTCGATATCAGTGACAAGGATCTGAGAGTGTTCGATATCAGTGACAGGGATTTGTGAGTGTTCGATATCAGAGGCAGGGATCTGTCAATGTTCGATATCAGTGACATGCATCTGTGAGTGTTCGATATCTGTAATGGATCGGTGAGTGTTCGATATTAGTGACAGGGATCTGTGAGCGTTGGAGATCAGTGACAGGGATCTGTGAGTGATCGATAACAGTGATCGGGCTCTGTCAGAATTTGATATAAGTGACAGATCGGTGAGTGTGCAATATCAGTGAGAATGATCTGTGAGTACTTGATATCACTGACAGGTATCTGTGAATGTTCGACATCAGTGACTGGGACCTGTGATTGTTCGACTACAGTGACAGTGATCGGTGAGTGTTCCAACAAGTTAGAGATACCTGTGAGTTTTCGATATCAGTGCCAGTGCCAGATCAGTGTTCAAAATCTGTGAGAGTTTGAAGTGAGTGATAGGGATCTGTGAGTGTTCGATATCTGTAATGGATAGGTGCATGTTCGATATCTGTGACAGGGATCTGTGAGTATTCGCTATCAGCAACAGTTGTCTGTGAGTGTTTGATACCAGCGACAGGAACTCCGTCAGTGTTCCATATCAGTAAGAATGATTTGTGAGTGTTCGACAGCTCTGACAGGAATCGGTGAGTGTTCGAAATCAGGTCGACGGATCTGTGATACTTTGATATCAGGGACAGGGATCGGGAAGTGTTCGATGTCAGTGACAAATATCTGTGAGAGTTCGATATCACTGACAGGTATACTATCAGTGTTCGATATCAGTGATAGGGATCTGTCAGAGTTAGATATAAGTGACAGTTCGGTGAGTTTTCGATATCAATGAGAGTGCTCTGTGAGTGCACGATATCAGTGACAGGGATATGTCAGTGTTCGATATCAGTGACATGCATCTGTGAGTGTTTGATATCTGTAATGGATTGAGAATGTTCGATATTAGTGACAGAGATCTGTGAATCGTCATTACCAGTGGCAGGGATATTAGAGTGTTCGATATCAGTGACAAGGATCTGTGATTGTTCGATATCAGTGACAGGGATTTGTGAGTGTTCGATATCAGAGCCAGGGATCTGTCAATGTTCGATATCAGTGACATGCATCTGTGAGTGTTCGATATCTGTAATGGATCGGTGAGTGTTCGATATTAGTGACAGGGATCTGTGAGCGTTGGAGATCAGTGACAGGGATCTGTGAGTGATCGATAACAGTGATCGGGCTCTGTCAGAATTTGATATAAGTGACAGATCGGTGAGTGTGCAATATCAGTGAGAATGATCTGTGAGTACTTGATATCACTGACAGGTATCTGTGAATGTTCGACTTCAGTGACAGTGATCGGTGAGTGTTCCAACAAGTTAGAGATGCCTGTGAGTTTTCGATATCAGTGCCAGTGCCAGATCAGTGTTCAAAATCTGTGAGAGTTTGAAGTGAGTGACAGGGATCTGTGAGTGTTCGATATCTGTAATGGATAGGTGCATGTTCGATATCTGTGACAGGGATCTGTGAGTATTCGATATCAGCAACAGTTGTCTGTGAGTGTTTGATACCAGCGACAGGAACTCCATCAGTGTTCCATATCAGTAAGAATGATTTGTGAGTGTTCGACATCTCTGACAGGAATCGGTGAGTGTTCGAAATCAGGTCGAGGGATCTGTTATACTTCGATATCAGGGACTGGTTTTGGTTAGTTTTCGATATCAGTGACAGGGATCGGAAAGTGTTCGGTGTCAGTGACAAATATCTGTGAGTTTTCGATATCACTGACAGGGATACTGTCAGTGTTCGATATCAGTGAAAGGGTTCTGTCAGAGTTAGATATAAGTGACAGTGATCGGTGAGTGTTGGAAATCAGGTAGAGAGACCAGTGAGTGTTCGATGTCAGTGCCAGGGATATTTGTGTGTTCGATATCAGCGACAGGTGTGTGTGAGTATTCAATATCTGCAACAGGTGTCTGTGAGTGTTTGATACCAGCGACAGGAAGTCTGTTAGTGTTCGATATCAGTGACAAGTGTCTGTGAGTGTTTGATACCAGCGACAGGAAGTCTGTTAGTGTTCGATATCACTGACAACAATCTGTGAGTGTTCGATAACAGTGACAGGGATCGGTGAGTGTTTGATATCAGTGACAAGGATCTGTGAGTGTTCGATATCATTGCTAGGGATCTGTGAGTGATCGATATCAGCGACAGGTGTCTGTCAGTGTACGATATCAGCGACAGTTGTCTGTGAGTGTTTGATACCAGCGACAGGAACTCCATCAGTGTTCCATATCAGTAAGAATGATTTGTGAGTGTTCGACATCTCTGAGAGGAATCGGTGAGTGTTCGAAATCAGGTCGAGGGATCTGTGATACTGCGATATCAGGGACAGGGTTTGGTTAGTTTTCGATATCAGTCACAGGGATCGGAAACGTTTGGATATCAGTGACAAGTATCTGTGAGTGTTCGATATCACTGACAGGGATACTGTCAGAGTTCGATATCAGTGATAGTGATTTGACTGTGTTCGATATCAGTGACAAGGATCGGTGAGTGTTCGATATCAGTGCCAGTGCCAGATCAGTGTTCAAAATCTGTGAGAGTTTGAAGTGAGTGACAGGGATCTGTGAGTGTTCGATATCTGTGACAGGGATCTGTGAGTATTCGATAACAGCAACAGGTGTCTGTGAGTGTTTGATACCAGCGACAGGAACTCCGTCAGTGTTCCATATCAGTAACAATGATTTGTGAGTGTTCGACCTCTCTGACAGGAATCGGTGAGTTTTCGAAATCAGGTCAAGGGATCTGTGATACTTCGATATCAGGGACTGGGTTTGTTTATTTTTCGATATCAGTGACAGGGATTGGAAAGTTTTCGTTGTCAGTGACAAATATCTGTGAGTTTTCGATATCACTGACAGGGATACTGTCAGTGTTCGATATCAGTGATAGGGTTCTGTCAGAGTTAGATATAAGTGACAGTGATCGGTGAGTGTTGGAAATCAGTTAGAGAGACCAGTGAGTGTTCGATATCAGTGCCAGGGGTATTTGTGTGTTCGATATCAGCGACAGGTGTGTGTGAGTATTCAATATCAGCAACAGGTGTCTGTGAGTGTTTGATACCAGCGACAGGAAGTCTGTTAGTGTTCGATATCAGTGACAAGGATCTGTGAGTGTTTGATATCAGTGACAAGGATTGGTGAGTGTTCGATATCAGTGACAGAGATAGGTGAGTGTTTGATATCAGTGACGGGTATCTGTGAGTGTTTGATACCACTGCTAGGGATCTATGAGTGTTCGATATCAGTGACGGGGATCTGTGAGTGTTTGATACCAGCGACAGGAAGTCTGTCAGTGTTCGATATCAGTGACAAGGATCTGTGAGTGTTCGATATCTGTGACAGGCATTCTGTGAGTGTTTAATATCAGTGACAGGGATCGGTGAGAGTTTGATATCACGACAGGGATTCTGTCTGTATTCGATATCAGTGACAAGGAACAGTGAGTATTCGATATCAGTGACAGGGATCTGTGAGCGTTGGATATCAGTGACACGGATCTGTGAGTGTTCTATATCAGTGTTCGGGCTCTGTCAGAGTTAGATATAAGTGACAGATCGGTGAGTGGGCAATATCACTGTCAGGGATTCTGTCTGTGTTCAATATCAGTGACAAGGATCTGTGAGTGTTTGATATCAGTGACAGGGATCTGTGAGTGTTCGATATCAGTGCCAGGAATCTGTCAATGTTCGATATCAGTGACAAGGATCTGTGAGTGTTCGATATCTGTGACAGGCATTCTTTGAGTGTTCAATATCAGTGACAGGGATCGGTGAGAGTTTGATATTACGACAGGGATTCCGTCTGTGTTCGATATCAGTGACAAGGAACTGTGAGTATTCGATATCAGTGACAGGGATCTGTGAGCATTGGATATCAGTGACAGGGATCTGTGAGTGTTCTATATCAGTGTTCGGGCTCTGTCAGAGTTAGATATAAGTGACAGATCGGTGAGTGTGCAATATCACTGTCAGGGAATCTGTCTGTGTTCGATATCAGTGACAAGGTTCTGTGAGTGTTTGATATCAGTGACAGGGATCTGTGAGTGCTCGATATCTGTAATGAATCTGTCAATGTTCGATATCATTGACATGCATCTGTGAGTGTTCGATATCTGTAATGGAGCTGTCAATGTTCGATATCATTGACATGCATCTGTGAGTGTTCGATATCTGTAACGGATCTGTGAGTGTTCGATATTAGTAACAGAGATCTGTGAATCTTCAATACCAGGGGCAAGGATATTAGAGTGTTCGATATCAGTGACAAGGATCTGTGAGTGTTCGATATCAGTGACAGGGATCTGTGAGTGTTCGATATCTGTGACAGATCTGTGAGTGTTCGATATCTGTAAGGGATCGGTGAGTGTTCGATATTAGTGACAGAGATCTGTGAATCTTCATTACCAGTGGCCGGGATATTAGAGTGTTCGATACCAGTGAGGAGGATCTGTGAGTGTTTGATATCAGTGCTAGGGATCTGTGAGTGTTCGATATCAGCGACAGTTGTCAGTGAGTGTTCGATATCAGCGACAGTTGTCTGTGAGTGTTTGATACCAGTGACAGGAAGTCTGTCTGTGTTCGATATCAGTCACAAGGATCTGTGAGTGTTCGATATCTGTGACAGGCATTCTTTGAGTGTTCAATATCAGTGACAGGGATCGGTGAGAGTTTGATATTACGACAGGGATTCCGTCTGTGTTCGATATCAGTGACAAGGAACTGTGAGTATTCGATATCAGTGACAGGGATCTGTGAGCATTGGATATCAGTGACAGGGATCTGTGAGTGTTCTATATCAGTGTTCGGGCTCTGTCAGAGTTAGATATAAGTGACAGATCGGTGAGTGGGCAATATCACTGTCAGGGAATCTGTCTGTGTTCGATATCAGTGACAAGGTTCTGTGAGTGTTTGATATCAGTGACAGGGATCTGTGAGTGCTCGATATCTGTAATGAATCTGTCAATGTTCGATATCATTGACATGCATCTGTGAGTGTTCGATATCTGTAACGGATCTGTGAGTGTTCGATATTAGTAACAGAGATCTGTGAATCTTCAATACCAGGGGCAAGGATATTAGAGTGTTCCATATCAGTGACAAGGATCTGTGAGTTTTCGATATCAGTGACAGGGATCTGTGAGTGTTCGATATCTGTGACAGATCTGTGAGTGTTCGATATCTGTAAGGGATCGGTGAGTGTTCGATATTAGTGACAGAGATCTGTGAATCTTCATTACCAGTAGCAGGGATATTAGAGTGTTCGATACCAGTGAGGAGGATCTGTGAGTGTTTGATATCATTGACATGCATCTGTGAGTGTTCGATATCAGCGACAGGTGACTGTGAGTGTTCGATATCAGCGACAGTTGTCTGTGAGTGTTTGATACCAGCGACAGGAAGTCTGTTTGTGTTCCATATTAGTGACAAGGATCTGTGAGTGTTCGATATCAGTGACAGGGATCTTTGAGCATTGGAGATCACTGACAGGGATCTGTGAGTGTTCGATTACAGTGATCGGGCTCTGTCAGAATTTGATATAAGTGACAGATCGTTGAGTGATCGATATCAGTGAGAATGATCTGTGAGTACTTGATATCACTGACAGTGATCTGTGAATGTTCGACATCAGTGACAGGGACCTGTGAGTGTTTGACTTCAGTGACAGTGATTGGTGAGTGTTCAAAATCAGTTAGAGATACCTGTGAGTTTTTGATATCAGTGCCAGTGCCAAATCAGTGTTCAAAATCTGTGAGAGTTTGAAGTGAGTGATAGGGATCTGTGAGTGTTCGATATCTGTGACAGGGATCTGTGAGTATTCGATATCAGCATCAGTTGTCTCTGAGTGTTTGATACCAGCGACAGGAACTCCGTCAGTGTTCCATATCAGTAACAATGATCTGTGAGTGTTCGACCTCTCTGACAGGAATCGGTGAGTGTTCGAAATCAGGTCAAGGGATCTGTGATACTTCGATATCAGGGACTGGGTTTGTTTATTTTTCGATATCAGTGACAGGGATTGGAAAGTTTTCGTTGTCAGTGACAAATATCTGTGAGTGTTCGATATCACTGACAGGGATACTGTCAGTGTTCGATATCAGTGATACGGTTCTGTCAGAGTTAGATATAAGTGACAGTGATCGGTGAGTGTTGGAAATCAGGTAGAGAGACCAGTGAGTGTTCGATGTCAGTACCAGGGGTATTTGTGTGTTCGATATCAGCGACAGGTGTGTGTGAGAATTCAATATCAGCAACAGGTGTCTGTGAGTGTTTGATACCAGCGACAGGAAGTCTGTTAGTGTTTGATATCAGTGACAAGGATCTGTGAGTGTTCGATATCAGTGACAAGGATTGGTGAGTGTTCGATATCAGTGACAGAGATAGGTGAGTGTTTGATATCAGTGACGGGGATCTGTGAGTGTTTGATACCACTGCTAGGGATCTATGAGTGTTCGATATCAGTGACGGGGATCTGTGAGTGTTTGATATCAGTGCTAGGGATCTGTGAGTGTTCGATATCAGCGACAGGTGTCTGTCAGTGTTCGATATCAGCGACAGTTGTCTGTGAGTGTTTGATACCAGCGACAGGAAGTCTGTCAGTGTTCGATATCAGTGACAAGGATCTGTGAGTGTTCGATATCAGTGACACGGATCTGTGAGTGTTCTATATCAGTGTTCGGGCTCTGTCAGAGTTAGATATAAGTGACAGATCGGTGAGTGGGCAATATCACTGTCAGGGATTCTGTCTGTGTTCAATATCAGTGACAAGGATCTGTGAGTGTTTGATATCAGTGACAGGGATCTGTGAGTGTTCGATATCAGTGCCAGGAATCTGTCAATGTTCGATATCAGTGACATGCATCTGTGAGTGTTTGATATCTGTAATGGATCTGTCAATGTTCGATATCATTGACATGCATCTGTGAGTTTTCGATATCTGTAATGGATCGGTGAGTGTTCGATATTAGTAACAGAGATCTCTGAATCTTCAATACCATGGGCAGGGATATTAGAGTGTTTGATATCAGTGACAATGATCTGTGAGTGTTCGATATCAGTGCCAGGAATCTGTCAATGTTCGATATCAGTGACATGCATCTGTGAGTGTTTGATATCTGTAATGGATCTGTCAATGTTCGATATCATTGACATGCATCTGTGAGTTTTCGATATCTGTAATGGATCGGTGAGTGTTCGATATTAGTAACAGAGATCTCTGAATCTTCAATACCACGGGCAAGGATATTAGAGTGTTTGATATCAGTGACAATGATCTGTGAGTGTTCGATATCAGTGACAGGGATCTGTGAGTTTTCGATATCAGTGACAGATCTGTGAGTGTTCGATATCTGTAAGGGATCGGTGAGTGTTCGATATTAGTGACAGAGATCTGTGAATCTTCATTACCAGTGGCAGGGATATTAGAGTGTTCAATACCAGTGACTAGGATCTGTGAGTGTTTGATATCAGTGCTAGGGATCTGTGAGTGTTCTATATCAGCGACAGTTGTCAGTGAGTGTTCGATATCAGCGACAATTGTCAGTGAGTGTTCGATATCAGCGACAGTTGTCTGTGAGTGTTTGATACCAGCGACAGGAAGTCTGTTAGTGTTGGATATCAGTGACAAGGATCTGTGAGTGTTTGATATCAGTTACGGGGATCTGTGAGTGTTTGATATCACTGCTAGGGATCTATGAGTGTTCGATATCAGTGACGGGGATCTGTGAGTGTTTGATATCAGTGCTAGGGATCTGTGAGTGTTCGATATCAGCGACAGGTGTCTGTGAGTGTTTGATACCAGTGACAGGAAGTCTGTTAGTGTTCGATATCAGCGACAGTTGTCTGTGAGTGTTTGATAGCAGCGACAGGAAGTCTGTCAGTGTTCGATATCAGTGACAAGGATCTGTGAGTGATCGATATCTGTGACAGGCATTCTGTGAGTGTTCAATATCAGTGACAGGGATCGGTGAGAGTTTGATATTACGACAGGGATTCCGTCTGTGTTCGATATCAGTGACAAGGATCTGTGAGTGTTCGATATCTGTGACAGGCATTCTTTGAGTATTCGATATCAGTGACAGGGATCTGTGAGTGTTCTATATCAGTGTTCGGGCTCTGTCAGAGTTAGATATAAGTGACAGATCGGTGAGTGGGCAATATCACTGTCAGGGAATCTGTCTGTGTTCGATATCAGTGACAAGGTTCTGTGAGTGTTTGATATCAGTGACAGGGATCTGTGAGTGTTTGATATCAGTGACAGGGATCTGCGAGTGCTCGATATCTGTAATGGATCTGTCAATGTTCGATATCATTGACATGCATCTGTGAGTGTTCGATATCTGTAACGGATCTGTGAGTGTTCGATATTAGTAACAGAGATCTGTGAATCTTCAATACCAGGGGCAAGGATATTAGAGTGTTCCATATCAGTGACAAGGATCTGTGAGTGTTCGATATCAGTGACAGGGATCTGTGAGTGTTCGATATCTGTAAGGGATCGGTGAGTGTTCGATATTAGTGACAGAGATCTGTGAATCTTCATTACCAGTGGCAGGGATATTAGAGTGTTCGATACCAGTGAGGAGGATCTGTGAGTGTTTGATATCAGTGCTAGGGATCTGTGAGTGTTCGATATCAGCGACAGGTGTCTGTGAGTGTTCGATATCAGCGACAGTTGTCTGTGAGTGTTTGATACCAGCGACAGGAAGTCTGTTTGTGTTCCATATTAGTGACAAGGATCTGTGAGTGTTCGATATCAGTGACAGGGATCTTTTAGCATTGGATATCAGTGACAGGGATCTGTGAGTGTTCGATTACAGTGATCGGGCTCTGTCAGAATTTGATATAAGTGGCAGATCGTTGAGTGATCGATATCAGTGAGAATGATCTGTGAGTTTTCGTTGTCTGTGACAAATATCTGTGAGTGTTCGATATCACTGACAGGGATACTGTCAGTGTTCGATATCAGTGATAGGGTTCTGTCAGAGTTAGATATAAGTGACAGTGATCGGTGAGTGTTGGAAATCAGGTAGAGAGACCAGTGAGTGTTCGATGTCAGTACCAGGGGTATTTGTGTGTTCGATATCAGCGACAGGTGTGTGTGAGTATTCAATATCTGCAACAGGTGTCTGTGAGTGTTTGATACCAGCAACAGGAAGTCTGTTAGTGTTTGATATCAGTGACAAGGATCTGTGAGTGTTCGATATCAGTGACAGGGATCTGTGAGTGTTCGATATCAGTGATAGATCTGTGAGTGATCGATATCTGTAATGGATCGGTGAGTGTTCGATATTATTGACAGAGATCTGTGAATCTTCATTACCAGTGGCAGGGATATTAGAGTGTTCGATACCAGTGACTAGGATCTGTGAGTGTTTGATATCAGTGCTAGGGATCTGTGAGTGTTCGATATCAGCGACAGGGATCTGTCAGTGTTCGATATCAGTGACAGGGACTGTTTCAGTGTTCGAAATCAGTGACAAGAATCTGTGGGAGTTCGATATGAGCGACAGGGATCTGTGAGTGTTTGATATCAGAAATGGATTGGTGACTGTACGATATCAGTGTCATGGATCTGTGAGTTTTCGATATCAGTAACCGGGATCTTTGAGTGTTTGATATCAGTGACAAGGGATCTGTGAGTGTTTGATACCAGTGACAGGAAGTCTGTTAGTGTTCGATATCAGTGACAAGGATCTGTGAGTGTTTGATATCAGTGCTAGGGATCTGTGAGTGTTCGATATCAGCGACAGTTGTCAGTGAGTGTTCGATATCAGCGACAGTTGTCAGTGAGTGTTCGATATCAGCGACAGTTGTCTGTGAGTGTTTGATACCAGCGACAGGAAGTCTGTTAGTGTTGGATATCAGTGACAAGGATCTGTGAGTGTTTGATATCAGTGCTAGGGATCTGTGAGTGTTCGATATCAGCGACAGTTGTCTGTGAGTGTTTGATACCAGCGACAGGAAGTCTGTCAGTGTTCGATATCAGTGACAAGTATCTGTGAGTGTTCGATATCTGTGACAGGCATTCTGTGAGTGTTCAATATCAGTGACAGGGATCGGTGAGAGTTTGATATTATGACAGGGATTCCGTCTGTGTTCGATATCAGTGACAAGGAACTGTGAGTATTCGATATCAGTGACAGGGATCTGTGAGCATTGGATATCAGTGACAGGGATCTGTGAGTGTTCTATATCAGTGTTCGGGCTCTGTCAGAGTTAGATATAAGTGACAGATCGGTGAGTGGGCAATATCACTGTCAGGGAATCTGTCTGTGTTCGATATCAGTGACAAGGTTCTGTGAGAGTTTGATATCAGTGACAGGGATCTGTGAGTGCTCGATATCTGTAATGGATCTGTCAATGTTCGATATCATTGACATGCATCTGTGAGTGTTCGATATCTGTAACGGATCTGTGAGTGTTCGATGTTAGTAACAGAGATCTGTGAATCTTCAATACCAGGGGCAAGGATATTAGAGTGTTCGATATCAGTGACAAGGATCTGTGAGTGTTCGATATCAGTGACAGAGATCTGTGAGTGTTCGATATCTGTGACAGATCTGTGAGTGTTCGATATCTGTAAGGGATCGGTGAGTGTTCGATATTAGTGACAGAGATCTGTGTATCTTCATTACCAGTGGCAGGGATATTAGAGTGTTCGATATCACTGACAGGTATCTGTGAATGTTCGACATCAGTGACAGGGACCAGTGAGTGTTCGACTTCAGTGACAGTGATCGGTGAGTGTTCAAACAAGTTAGAGATACCTGTGAGTTTTCGATATCTGTGCCAGTGCCAGATCAGTGTTCAAAATCTGTGAGAGTCTGAAGTGAGTGACAGGGATCTGTGAGTTTTCGATCTTTGTAATGGATAGGTGCATGTTCGATATCTGTGACAGGGATCTGTGAGTATTTGATATCAGTGACAAGGATCTGTGAGAGTTGGATATCAGTGACAGGGATCTGTGAGTGTTCTATATCAGTTTTTGGGCTCTGTCAGAGTTAGATATAAGTGACAGATCGATGAGTGGGCAATATCACTGTCAGGGATTCTGTCTGTGTTCAATATCAGTGACAAGGATCTGTGAGTATTCGATAACAGTGACAGGGATCTGTGAGCGTTGGATATCAGTGACAGGGATCTGTGAGTGTTCTATATCAGTGTTCGGGCTCTGTCAGAGTTAGATATAATTGACAGATCGGTGAGTGGGCAATATCACTGTCAGGGATTCTGTCTGTGTTCGATATCAGTGACAAGGATCTGTGAGTGTTTGATATTAGTGACCGGGATCTGTCAATGTTCAATATCAGTGACATGCATCTGTGAGTGTTCGATATCTGTAATGGATCTGTCAATGTTCGATATCATTGACATGCATCAGTGAGTGTTCGATATCAGTGACAGGGATCATTGAGTGTTTGATATCAGTGCTAGGGATTTGTGAGTGTTCTATATCAGCGACAGGTGTCTGTCAGTGTTCTATATCAGCGATAGTTGTCTGTGAGTGTTTGATACCAGCGACAGGGATCTGTCAGTGTTTGATATCAGTGACAAGGATCTGTGAGTGTTCGATATCAGTGACAGGGATCATTGAGTGTTTGATATCAGTGCTAGGGATCTGTGAGTGTTCTATATCAGCGACAGGTGTCTGTCAGTGTTCTATATCAGCGATAGTTGTCTGTGAGTGTTTGATACAGGCGAGAGGAAGTCTGTTAGTGTTCGCTATCAGTGACAAGGATCTGTGTGTGTTTGATATCAGTGACAGGATTCGGTGAGTGTTTGATATCAGTAACAAAGATCTGTGAGTGTTCGATATCAGTGACAGGGATCGGTGAGAGTTCGATAACATGACAGGGATTCTGTGAGTGTTCGATAACAGTGATCGGGCTCTGTCAGAGTTAGATATAAGTGACAGATCGGTGAGTGGGCAATATCACTGTCAGGGAATCTGACTGTGTTCGATATCAGTGACAAGGAACTGTGAGTGTTCGATATCAGTGCCAGGGATCTGTCAATGTTTGATATCAGTGACATGCATCTGTGAGTGTTCGATATCTGTAATGGATCGGTGAGTTTTCGATATTAGTGACAGAGATCTGTGAATCTTCAATACCAGTGGCAGGGATATTAGAGTGTTCGATATCAGTGACGGGGATCTGTGAGTGCTCGAAATCAGTTAGAGAGACCTGTGAGTGTTCGAAATCAGTGCCAGGTGTTCAATATCAGCTACATCTGTCTGTGAGTATTCGTTACCAGCAACAGGTGTCTGTGAGTGTTTGATACAAGCGACCGGAACTCTGTCAGTGTTCAATATCAGTAACAATGATCTGTGAGTGTTCGTCATTCCTGACAGGAATCGGTGAGTGTTCAAAATCAGGTCGAGGGATCGGTGAGACTTCAATATCAGGGACAGAGGTTGGATAGTTTTCGCTATCAGTGACAAGGATCTGTGAGTGTTCGATATCAGTGACAGGGATCGGTGAGTGTTCGATATCAGTGACAGGAATCGGTGAGTGTTTGATATCAGTGACAAGGATCTGTGAGTGTTTGATATCAGTGACAGATGTCTGTGAGTGTTCGATACCAGGGACAGGAACTCCGTCAGTGTTCAATATCAGTGACAGGGATCTGTGAGAGTTGGATATCGATGACAGGGATCTGTGAGTGTTTGATATCAGTGACAGGGATCTGTCAGAGTTCAATATCAGTGACAGGGATATTTGTGTGTTCGTTATCAGTGACAGATGTCTGTGAGTGTTTGATACCAGGGACAGGAACTCCGTCAGTGTTCGATATCAGTGACAGGGATCTGTCAGAGTTCAATATCAGTGACAGGGATATTTGTGTGTTCGTTATCAGTGACAGATGTCTGTGAGTGTTTGATACCAGGGACAGGAACTCCGTCAGTGTTCGATATCAGTGACAGGGATCTGTGAGTGTTGGATATCAATGACAGGGATCTGTCAGTGTTCGATATCAGTGACAGGGATCTGTGAGTGTTCGATAACAGTGATCGGGCTCTGTCAGAATTTGATATAAGTGACAGATCGTTGAGTGAGCGATATCAGTGAGAATGATCTGTGAGTATTTGATATCACTGACAGGGATCTGTGAATGTTGGACATCAGTGACAGGGACCAGTGAGTGTTCGACTTCAGTGACAGTGATCGGTGAGTGTTCCAACAAGTTAGAGATACCTGTGAGTTTTCGATATCAGTGCCAGTGCCAGATCAGTGTTCAAAATCTGTGAGAGTTTGAAGTGAGTGACAGGGATCTGTGAGTTTTCGATATCTGTAATGGATAGGTGCATGTTCGATATCTGTGACAGGGATCTGTGAGTATTCGATATCAGCAACAGTTGTCTGTGAGTGTTTGATACCAGCGACAGGAACTCTGTCAGTGTTCAATATCAGTAAGAATGATTTGTGAGTGTTCGACATCTCTGACAGGAATCGGTGAGTGTTCGAAATCAGGTCGAGGGATCTGTGATACTTTGATATCAGGGACTGGGTTTGGTTAGTTTTCGATATCAGTGACACGGATCGGAAAGTGTTCGATGTCAGTGACAAATATCTGTGAGTGTTCGATATCACTGACTGGGATACTGGCAGTGTTCAATATCAGTGATAGGGTTCTGTCAGAGTTAGATATAAGTGACAGTGATCGGTGAGTGTTGGAAATCAGGTAGAGAGACCAGTGAGTGTTTGATGTCAGTACCAGGGGTATTTGTGTGTTCGATATCAGCGACAGGTGTGTGTGAGTGTTTGATACCAGCGACAGGAAGTCTGTTTGTGTTCGATATCAGTGACGGGGATCTGTGAGTGTTCGATATCAGTGACAGGGATCGGTGAGTGTTCGATATCAGTGACAGGAATCGGTGAGTGTTCGATATCAGTGACAGTGATCGGTGAGTGTTCGATATCATTGACAGGGATCGGTGAGTGTTTGATATCAGTGACAAGGATCTATGAGTGTTCGATATCAGTGACGGGGATCTGCGAGTGTTTGATATCAGTGCTAGGGATCTGTGAGTGTTCGATATCAGCGACAGATGTCTGTCAGTGTTTGATACCAGCGACAGGAAGTCTGTTAGTGTTCGCTATCAGTGACAAGGATCTGTGAGTGTTCGATATCAGTGACAGGAATCGGTGAGTGTTCGATATCAGTGACAGGAATCGGTGAGTGTTTGATATCAGTGACAAGGATCTGTGAGTGTTTGATATCAGTGACAGGTGTCTGTAAGTGTTAGATATCCGTGACAGGGATCTGTGAGTGTTCGATATCAGTGACAGGTGTCTGTGAGTGTTCAGTATCAGTATTGCATCTGTGAGAGTTCTAAATCAGTAACAGGGAGTTGTAAGTGTTCAATTTCAGTAACAGGTGTAGTTGTAATTATTCGAATTGAGTGACAGGGATCTGTGAGTTTTCGATATCAGCGAGAGGGATCTGTAAGTTTTCGATATCAGTGAGAGGGCTCTGTGAGTGTTCAGTATCAGTATTGCATCTGTGAGAGTTCGAAATCAATAACAGGGAGTTGTAAGTGTTTAATTTCAGTAACAGGTGTAGTTGTAAGTATTCAAAATCAGTGACAGGGATCTGTGAGTTTTGATATCAGTGACAGGGATCTGTGAATTTTTGACATCAGTGACAGGGATCTATCAGTGTTAGATATCAGTGATGGATCTGTGAGAGGTCGTTATCAGTAACAGGGCATTGTAAGTGTTCAATTTCAGTAAAATTTAGTTGTAATTATTCGAATTGAGTGACAGGGATCTGTGAGTTTTTGATATCAGTGAGTGGGCTCTGTGTGTGTTCAGTATCAGTATTGCAAATGTGAGAGTTCGAAATCAGTAACAGGGATCTGTGAGTGTTCGATATCAGTGACAGGGTTCTGTCAGAGTTCAATATCAGTGACAGGGATATTTGTGTGTTCGTTATCAGTGACAGATGTCTGTGAGTGTTTGATACCAGGGACAGGAACTCCGTCAGTGTTTGATATCAGTGACAGGGATCTGTGAGAGTTGTATATCGATGACAGGGATCTGTCAGTGTTCGATATCAGCGACAGGTGTCTGTGAGTGTTCGATATCAGCGACAGTTGTCTGTGAATGTTTGAAACCAGCAACAGGAAGTCTCTTTGAGTTCGATATTAGTGACAAGGATCTGTGAGAGTTCAAACTCAGTAACAGGGAGTTGTAAGTGTTCAATTTCAGGAACAGGTGTAGTTGTAAGTATTCGAAATCAGTGACAGGGATCTGTCAGAGTTTGATATCAGTGACAGGGATATTTGTGTGTTCGTTATCAGTGACAGTTGTCTGTGAGTTTTTGATACCAGGGACAGGAACTCCGTCAGTGTTCGATATCAATGACGGATCTGTGTGTGTTCGATATCAGTGATGGATCTGTGAGAGTTCGTTATCAGTAACAGGACATTGTAAGTGTTCAAATTCAGTAACATTTAGTTGTAATTATTCGAATTCAGTGACAGGGATCTGTGAGATTTCGATATCAGTCACAGGGATCTGTGAGAGTTCGATATCAGTGACAGGGATCTGTGAGTGTTTGATATCAGTGACAGGGATCTGTGAGTTTTCAATATCAGTGAGAGGGATCGGTAAGTGTTCGATATCAGTGACAAGTATCTGTGAGTGGTCGATATCACTGACAGGGATCTGTGAGTGTTGGATATCAATGACAGGGATCTGTCAGTGTTCGATATCAGTGACAGGGATCTGTCAGTGTTCGATATCAGTGACAGGGATCTGAGAATGTTCTACATCAGTGACAGGGATCTGTTAGTGTTCGATATCAGTGATGGATCTGTGAGAGTTTGTTATCAGTAACAGGGCATTGTAAGTGTTCAATTTCAGTAAAATTTAGTTGTAATTATTCAAATTAAGTGACAGCGATCTGTGAGTTTTTGATAAGGGATCGGTAAGTGTCCGATATCAGTGACAAGTATCTGTGAATGGTCGAAATCACTGACAGGGATACTGTCCGTGTTCCATATCAGTGAGAGGGCTCTGTGAGTGTTCAGGATCAGTATTGCAAATGTGAGAGTTCGAAATCAGTAACAGGGATTTGTGAGTGTTCTATATCAGTGCCAGGGTTATTTGTGTGTTTGATATAAGCGACATCTGTCTGTGAGTATTTGATATCAGCAACAGGTGTCTCTGAGTGTTTGATAACAGCGACAGGAACTCTGTCAGTGTTCAATATCAGTAACAAGGATCTGTGAGTGTTCGTCATCACTGACAGGAATCGGTGAGTGTTCAAAATCAGGTCGAGGGTTCGGTGAGACTTTGATATCAGGGACAGGGGTTGGATAGTTTTCGATATCAGTGACAGGGATCTGTGAATGTTCAACATCAGTGACAGTGAATTGTCAGTGTTCGATATCAGTGATGGATCTGTGAGAGTTCGTTATCAGTAACAGGGCATTGTAAGCATTCAATTTCAGTAACATTTAGTTGTAATTATTCGAATTGAGTGACAGGGATCTGTGAGTTTTCGTTATCAGCGAGAGGGACCTGTAAGTTTTCGATATCAGTGAGAGGGCTCTGTGAGTGTTCAGTATCAGTATTGCATCTGTGAGAGTTCGAAATCAATAACAGGGAGTTGTAAGTGTTTAATTTCAGTAACAGGTGTAGTTGTAAGTATTCGAAATCAGTGACAGGGATCTGTGAGTTTTGATATCAGTGACAGAGATCTGTCAGAGTTCGATATCAGTGACAGGGATATTTGTGTGTTCGTTATCAGTGACAGTTGCCTGTGAGTTTTTGATACCAGGGACAGGAACTCCGTCAGTGTTCGATATCAATGACAGGGATCTGTGTGTGTTCGATATCAGTGATGGATCTGTGAGAGTTCGTTATCAGTAACAGGACATTGTAAGTGTTCAATTTCAGTAAAGTGTAGTTGTAATTATTCGAAATAAGTGACAGGGATCTGGGAGAGTTCGATATCAGTCGCAGGGATCTGTGAGAGTTCGATATCAGTGACAGGGATCTGTGAGTTTTCGATATCAGTGAGAGAGATCGGTAAGTGTTCGATATCTGTTAGAAGTATCTGTGAGTTTTCGATATCAGTGACAGGTGTCTGTGAGTGTTTGATACAAGTGACAGGAACACTGTCAGTGTTCAATATCAGTGCAAATGATCAGTGAGTGTTCGACATCAGTGACAGGAATTAGTGAGTGTTCAAAATCAGGTCGAGGGACCTGTGATACTTCGATATCAGTGACAGGGATCTGTGAGTGTTGGATATCAGTGACATGGATCTGTGAGTGTTCTATATCAGTGTTCGGGCTCTGTCAGAGTTTGATATAAGTGACAGATCGGTGAGCGTTCGATATCTGTGAGAATGATCTGTGAGTGCTTGATATCACTGACAGGGATCAGTGAATGATCGACATTCGTGACACGGACCTGTGAGTGTTCGACTTCTGTGACAGTGATTGTTGAGTGCTCGAAATCAGTTAGAGAGACCTGTGAGTGTTCAAAATCAGTGCCAGGTGTTCAATATCAGCGACATCTGTCTGTGAGTATTCGTTACCAGCAACAGGTGTCTGTGAGTGTTTGATACAAGCGACCGGAACTCTGTCAGTGTTCAATATCAGTAACAATGATCTGTGAGTGTTCGTCATTCCTGACAGGAATCGGTGAGTGTTCAAAATCAGGTCGAGGGATCGGTGAGACTTCGATATCAGGGACAGAGGTTGGATAGTTTTCGATATCAGTGAAAGGGAACGGAAAGTGTTCGATATCAGTGACAGGCATCTGTGAGTGTTCAATATCAGTGACAGGGATCTGTGAATGTTCGACATCAGTGACAGGGATCTGTCAGTGTTCGATATCAGTGATGGATCTGTGAGAGTTCGTTATCAGTAACAGGACATTGTAAGTGTTCAATTTTAGTAAGATTTAGTTGTAATTATTCGAATTGAGTGACTGGGATCTGTGAGAGTTGGATATCAGTCACAGGGATCTGTGAGTTTTCGATATCAGTGACAGGGATCTGTGAGTTTTCGATATCAGTGAGAGGGATCGGTAAGTGTTCGATATCAGTGACAAGTATCTGTGAGTGTTCAGTATAAGTATTGCATCTGTGAGAGTTCTAAATCAGTAACAGGGAGTTGTAAGTGTTCAATTTCAGTAACAGGTGTAGTTGTAATTATTCGAATTGAGTGACAGGGATCTGTGAGTTTTCGATATCAGCGAGAGGGATCTGTAAGTTTTCGATATCAGTGAGAGGGCTCTGTGAGTGTTCAGTATCAGTATTGCATCTGTGAGAGTTCGAAATCAATAACAGGGAGTTGTAAGTGTTTAATTTCAGTAACAGATGTAGTTGTAAGTATTCGAAATCAGTGACAGGGATCTGTGAGTTTTGATATCAGTGACAGGGATCTGTGAATTTTTGACATCAGTGACAGGGATCTATCAGTGTTAGATATCAGTGATGGATCTGTGAGAGGTCGTTATCAGTAACAGGGCATTGTAAGTGTTCAATTTCAGTAAAATTTAGTTGTAATTATTCGAATTGAGTGACAGGGATCTGTGAATTTTTGATAAGGGACATCAGTGACAGGGATCTGTCAGTGTTCGATATCAGTGAGTGGGCTCTGTGTGTGTTCAGTATCAGTATTGCAAATGTGAGAGTTCGAAATCAGTAACAGGGATCTGTGAGTGTTCGATATCAGTGACAGGGTTCTGTCAGAGTTCAATATCAGTGACAGGGATATTTGTGTGTTCGTTATCAGTGACAGATGTCTGTGAGTGTTTGATACCAGGGACAGGAACTCCGTCAGTGTTCGATATCAGTGACAGGGATCTGTGAGAGTTGGATATCGATGACAGGGATCTGTCAGTGTTCGATATCAGCGACAGGTGTCTGTGAGTGTTCGATATCAGCGACAGTTGTCTGTGAATGTTTGAAACCAGCAACAGGAAGTCTCTTTGAGTTCGATATTAGTGACAAGGATCTGTGAGAGTTCAAAGTCAATAACAGGGAGTTGTAAGTGTTCAATTTCAGGAACAGGTGTAGTTGTAAGTATTCGAAATCAGTGACAGGGATCTGTCAGAGTTGGATATCAGTGACAGGGATATTTGTGTGTTCGTTATCAGTGACAGTTGTCTGTGAGTTTTTGATACCAGGGACAGGAACTCCGTCAGTGTTCGATATCAATGACAGATCAGTGTGTGTTCGATATCAGTGATGGATCTGTGAGAGTTCGTTATCAGTAACAGGACATTGTAAGTGTTCAATTTCAGTAACGTGTAGTTGTAATTATTTGAAATAAGTGACAGGGATCTGGGAGAGTTCGATATCAGTCACAGGGATCTGTGAGAGTTCGATATCAGTGACAGGGATCTGTGAGTGTTCGATATCAGTGACAGGGATCTGTGAGTTTTCAATATCAGTGAGAGGGATCGGTAAGTGTTCGATATCAGTGACAAGTATCTGTGAGTGGTCGATATCACTGACAGGGATCTGTGAGTGTTGGATATCAATGACAGGGATCTGTCAGTGTTCGATATCAGTGACAGGGATCTGTCAGTGTTCGATATCAGTGACAGGGATCTGTTAGTGTTCGATATCAGTGATGGATCTGTGAGAGTTTGTTATCAGTAACAGGGCATTGTAAGTGTTCAATTTCAGTAAAATTTAGTTGTAATTATTCAAATTAAGTGACAGCGATCTGTGAGTTTTTGATAAGGGATCGGTAAGTGTCCGATATCAGTGACAAGTATCTGTGAATGGTCGAAATCTGTGAGTGATCAGGATCAGTATTGCAAATGTGAGAGTTCGAAATCAGTAACAGGGATTTGTGAGTGTTCGACTTCCGTGACAGTGATCGGTGTGTGCTCGAAATCAGTTAGAGAGACCTGTGAGTGTTCTATATCAGTGCCAGGGTTATTTGTGTGTTTAATATAAGCGACATCTGTCTGTGAGTATTTGATATCAGCAACAGGTGTCTTTGAGTGTTTGATAACAGCGACAGGAACTCTGTCAGTGTTCAATATCAGTAACAAGGATCTGTGAGTGTTCGTCATCACTGACAGGAATCGGTGAGTGTTCAAAATCAGGTCGAGGGTTCGGTGAGACTTTGATATCAGGGACAGGGGTTGGATAGTTTTCGATATCAGTGACAGGGATCTGTGAATGTTCAACATCAGTGACAGTGAATTGTCAGTGTTCGATATCAGTGATGGATCTGTGAGAGTTCGTTATCAGTAACAGGGCATTGTAAGTTTTCGATATCAGTGAGAGGGCTCTGTTAGTGTTCGATATCAGTGATGGATCTGTGAGAGTTTGTTATCAGTAACAGGGCATTGTAAGTGTTCAATTTCAGTAACGTGTAGTTGTAATTATTCGAAATAAGTGACAGGGATCTGGGAGAGTTCGATATCAGTCGCAGGGATCTGTGAGAGTTCGATATCAGTGACAGGGATCTGTGAGTTTTCGATATCAGTGAGAGAGATCGGTAAGTGTTCGATATCTGTTAGAAGTATCTGTGAGTTTTCGATATCAGTGACAGGTGTCTGTGAGTGTTTGATACAAGCGACAGGAACACTGTCAGTGTTCAATATCAGTGCAAATGATCTGTGAGTGTTCGACATCAGTGACAGGAATTAGTGAGTGTTCAAAATAAGGTCGAGGGACCTGTGATACCTCGATATCAGTGACAGGGATCTGTGAGTGTTGGATATCAGTGACATGGATCTGTGAGTGTTCTATATCAGTGTTCGGGCTCTGTCAGAGTTTGATATAAGTGACAGATCGGTGAGCGTTCGATATCTGTGAGAATGATCTGTGAGTGCTTGATATCACTGACAGGGATCTGTGAATGTTCAACATCAGTGACAGTGAATTGTCAGTGTTCGATATCAGTGATGGATCTGTGAGAGTTCGTTATCAGTAACAGGGCATTGTAAGCATTCAATTTCAGTAACATTTAGTTGTAATTATTCGAATTGAGTGACAGGGATCTGTGAGTTTTCGTTATCAGCGAGAGGGACCTGTAAGTTTTCGATATCAGTGAGAGGGCTCTGTGAGTGTTCAGTATCAGTATTGCATCTGTGAGAGTTCGAAATCAATAACAGGGAGTTGTAAGTGTTTAATTTCAGTAACAGGTGTAGTTGTAAGTATTCGAAATCAGTGACAGGGATCTGTGAGTTTTGATATCAGTGACAGAGATCTGTCAGAGTTCGATATCAGTGACAGGGATATTTGTGTGTTCGTTATCAGTGACAGTTGCCTGTGAGTTTTTGATACCAGGGACAGGAACTCCGTCAGTGTTCGATATCAATGACAGGGATCTGTGTGTGTTCGATATCAGTGATGGATCTGTGAGAGTTCGTTATCAGTAACAGGACATTGTAAGTGTTCAATTTCAGTAAAGTGTAGTTGTAATTATTCGAAATAAGTGACAGGGATCTGGGAGAGTTCGATATCAGTCGCAGGGATCTGTGAGAGTTCGATATCAGTGACAGGGATCTGTGAGTTTTCGATATCAGTGAGAGAGATCGGTAAGTGTTCGATATCTGTTAGAAGTATCTGTGAGTTTTCGATATCAGTGACAGGTGTCTGTGAGTGTTTGATACAAGTGACAGGAACACTGTCAGTGTTCAATATCAGTGCAAATGATCAGTGAGTGTTCGACATCAGTGACAGGAATTAGTGAGTGTTCAAAATCAGGTCGAGGGACCTGTGATACTTCGATATCAGTGACAGGGATCTGTGAGTGTTGGATATCAGTGACATGGATCTGTGAGTGTTCTATATCAGTGTTCGGGCTCTGTCAGAGTTTGATATAAGTGACAGATCGGTGAGCGTTCGATATCTGTGAGAATGATCTGTGAGTGCTTGATATCACTGACAGGGATCAGTGAATGATCGACATTCGTGACACGGACCTGTGAGTGTTCGACTTCTGTGACAGTGATTGTTGAGTGCTCGAAATCAGTTAGAGAGACCTGTGAGTGTTCAAAATCAGTGCCAGGTGTTCAATATCAGCGACATCTGTCTGTGAGTATTCGTTACCAGCAACAGGTGTCTGTGAGTGTTTGATACAAGCGACCGGAACTCTGTCAGTGTTCAATATCAGTAACAATGATCTGTGAGTGTTCGTCATTCCTGACAGGAATCGGTGAGTGTTCAAAATCAGGTCGAGGGATCGGTGAGACTTCGATATCAGGGACAGAGGTTGGATAGTTTTCGATATCAGTGAAAGGGAACGGAAAGTGTTCGATATCAGTGACAGGCATCTGTGAGTGTTCAATATCAGTGACAGGGATCTGTGAATGTTCGACATCAGTGACAGGGATCTGTCAGTGTTCGATATCAGTGATGGATCTGTGAGAGTTCGTTATCAGTAACAGGACATTGTAAGTGTTCAATTTTAGTAAGATTTAGTTGTAATTATTCGAATTGAGTGACTGGGATCTGTGAGAGTTGGATATCAGTCACAGGGATCTGTGAGTTTTCGATATCAGTGACAGGGATCTGTGAGTTTTCGATATCAGTGAGAGGGATCGGTAAGTGTTCGATATCAGTGACAAGTATCTGTGAGTGTTCAGTATAAGTATTGCATCTGTGAGAGTTCTAAATCAGTAACAGGGAGTTGTAAGTGTTCAATTTCAGTAACAGGTGTAGTTGTAATTATTCGAATTGAGTGACAGGGATCTGTGAGTTTTCGATATCAGCGAGAGGGATCTGTAAGTTTTCGATATCAGTGAGAGGGCTCTGTGAGTGTTCAGTATCAGTATTGCATCTGTGAGAGTTCGAAATCAATAACAGGGAGTTGTAAGTGTTTAATTTCAGTAACAGATGTAGTTGTAAGTATTCGAAATCAGTGACAGGGATCTGTGAGTTTTGATATCAGTGACAGGGATCTGTGAATTTTTGACATCAGTGACAGGGATCTATCAGTGTTAGATATCAGTGATGGATCTGTGAGAGGTCGTTATCAGTAACAGGGCATTGTAAGTGTTCAATTTCAGTAAAATTTAGTTGTAATTATTCGAATTGAGTGACAGGGATCTGTGAATTTTTGATAAGGGACATCAGTGACAGGGATCTGTCAGTGTTCGATATCAGTGAGTGGGCTCTGTGTGTGTTCAGTATCAGTATTGCAAATGTGAGAGTTCGAAATCAGTAACAGGGATCTGTGAGTGTTCGATATCAGTGACAGGGTTCTGTCAGAGTTCAATATCAGTGACAGGGATATTTGTGTGTTCGTTATCAGTGACAGATGTCTGTGAGTGTTTGATACCAGGGACAGGAACTCCGTCAGTGTTCGATATCAGTGACAGGGATCTGTGAGAGTTGGATATCGATGACAGGGATCTGTCAGTGTTCGATATCAGCGACAGGTGTCTGTGAGTGTTCGATATCAGCGACAGTTGTCTGTGAATGTTTGAAACCAGCAACAGGAAGTCTCTTTGAGTTCGATATTAGTGACAAGGATCTGTGAGAGTTCAAAGTCAATAACAGGGAGTTGTAAGTGTTCAATTTCAGGAACAGGTGTAGTTGTAAGTATTCGAAATCAGTGACAGGGATCTGTCAGAGTTGGATATCAGTGACAGGGATATTTGTGTGTTCGTTATCAGTGACAGTTGTCTGTGAGTTTTTGATACCAGGGACAGGAACTCCGTCAGTGTTCGATATCAATGACAGATCAGTGTGTGTTCGATATCAGTGATGGATCTGTGAGAGTTCGTTATCAGTAACAGGACATTGTAAGTGTTCAATTTCAGTAACGTGTAGTTGTAATTATTTGAAATAAGTGACAGGGATCTGGGAGAGTTCGATATCAGTCACAGGGATCTGTGAGAGTTCGATATCAGTGACAGGGATCTGTGAGTGTTCGATATCAGTGACAGGGATCTGTGAGTTTTCAATATCAGTGAGAGGGATCGGTAAGTGTTCGATATCAGTGACAAGTATCTGTGAGTGGTCGATATCACTGACAGGGATCTGTGAGTGTTGGATATCAATGACAGGGATCTGTCAGTGTTCGATATCAGTGACAGGGATCTGTCAGTGTTCGATATCAGTGACAGGGATCTGTTAGTGTTCGATATCAGTGATGGATCTGTGAGAGTTTGTTATCAGTAACAGGGCATTGTAAGTGTTCAATTTCAGTAAAATTTAGTTGTAATTATTCAAATTAAGTGACAGCGATCTGTGAGTTTTTGATAAGGGATCGGTAAGTGTCCGATATCAGTGACAAGTATCTGTGAATGGTCGAAATCTGTGAGTGATCAGGATCAGTATTGCAAATGTGAGAGTTCGAAATCAGTAACAGGGATTTGTGAGTGTTCGACTTCCGTGACAGTGATCGGTGTGTGCTCGAAATCAGTTAGAGAGACCTGTGAGTGTTCTATATCAGTGCCAGGGTTATTTGTGTGTTTAATATAAGCGACATCTGTCTGTGAGTATTTGATATCAGCAACAGGTGTCTTTGAGTGTTTGATAACAGCGACAGGAACTCTGTCAGTGTTCAATATCAGTAACAAGGATCTGTGAGTGTTCGTCATCACTGACAGGAATCGGTGAGTGTTCAAAATCAGGTCGAGGGTTCGGTGAGACTTTGATATCAGGGACAGGGGTTGGATAGTTTTCGATATCAGTGACAGGGATCTGTGAATGTTCAACATCAGTGACAGTGAATTGTCAGTGTTCGATATCAGTGATGGATCTGTGAGAGTTCGTTATCAGTAACAGGGCATTGTAAGTTTTCGATATCAGTGAGAGGGCTCTGTTAGTGTTCGATATCAGTGATGGATCTGTGAGAGTTTGTTATCAGTAACAGGGCATTGTAAGTGTTCAATTTCAGTAACGTGTAGTTGTAATTATTCGAAATAAGTGACAGGGATCTGGGAGAGTTCGATATCAGTCGCAGGGATCTGTGAGAGTTCGATATCAGTGACAGGGATCTGTGAGTTTTCGATATCAGTGAGAGAGATCGGTAAGTGTTCGATATCTGTTAGAAGTATCTGTGAGTTTTCGATATCAGTGACAGGTGTCTGTGAGTGTTTGATACAAGCGACAGGAACACTGTCAGTGTTCAATATCAGTGCAAATGATCTGTGAGTGTTCGACATCAGTGACAGGAATTAGTGAGTGTTCAAAATAAGGTCGAGGGACCTGTGATACCTCGATATCAGTGACAGGGATCTGTGAGTGTTGGATATCAGTGACATGGATCTGTGAGTGTTCTATATCAGTGTTCGGGCTCTGTCAGAGTTTGATATAAGTGACAGATCGGTGAGCGTTCGATATCTGTGAGAATGATCTGTGAGTGCTTGATATCACTGACAGGGATCTGTGAATGATCGACATTCGTGACAGGGACCTGTGAGTGTTCGACTTCTGTGACAGTGATTGTTGAGTGCTCGAAATCAGTTAGAGAGACCTGTGAGTGTTCGAAATCAGTGCCAGGTGTTCAATATCAGCGACATCTGTCTGTGAGTATTCGTTACCAGCAACAGGTGTCTGTGAGTGTTTGATACAAGCGACCGGAACTCTGTCAGTGTTCAATATCAGTAACAATGATCTGTGAGTGTTCGTCATTCCTGACAGGAATCGGTGAGTGTTCAAAATCAGGTCGAGGGATCGGTGAGACTTCGATATCAGGGACAGAGGTTGGATAGTTTTCGATATCAGTGAAAGGGAACGGAAAGTGTTCGATATCAGTGACAAGCATCTGTGAGTGTTCAATATCAGTGACAGGGATCTGTGAATGTTCGACATCAGTGACAGGGATCTGTCAGTGTTCGATATCAGTGATGGATCTGTGAGAGTTCGTTATCAGTAACAGGACATTGTAAGTGTTCAATTTTAGTAAGATTTAGTTGTAATTATTCGAATTGAGTGACAGGGATCTGTGAGAGGTGGATATCAGTCACAGGGATCTGTGTGTTTTCGATATCAGTGACAGGGATCTGTGAGTTTTCGATATCAGTGAGAGGGATCTGTGAGAGTTCGATATCAGTGACAAGTATCTGTGAGTGGTCGATATCACTGACAGGGATACTGTCAGTGTTCCATATCAGTGAGAGGGATCGGTAAGTGTTCGATATCAGTGACAGGTGTCTGTGAGTGTTCAGTATCAGTATTGCATCTGTGAGAGTTCTAAATCAGTATCAGGGAGTTGTAAGTGTTCAATTTCAGTAACAGGTGTAGTTGTAATTATTCGAATTGAGTGACAGGGATCTGTGAGTTTTCGATATCAGCGAGTGGGATCTGTAAGTTTTCGATATCAGTGAGAGGGCTCTGTGAGTGTTCAGTATCAGTATTGCATCTGTGAGAGTTCGAAATCAATAACAGGGAGTTGTAAGTGTTTAATTTCAGTAACAGGTGTAGATGTAAGTATTCGAAATCAGTGACAGGGATCTGTGAGTTTTGATATCAGTGACAGAGATCTGTCAGAGTTCGATATCAGTGACAGGGATATTTGTGTGTTCGTTATCAGTGACAGTTGTCTGTGAGTGTTTGATACCAGGGACAGGAACTCTGTCAGTGTTCGATATCAATGACAGGGATCTGTGTGTGTTCGATATCAGTGATGGATCTGTGAGTTCGTTATCAGTAACAGGGCATTGTAAGTGTTCAATTTCAGTAACATGTAGTTGTAATTATTCGAAATAAGTGACAGGGATCTGGGAGAGTTCGATATCAGTCGCAGGGATCTGTGAGAGTTCGATATCAGTGACAGGGATCTGTGAGTTTTAGATATCAGTGAGAGAGATCGGTAAGTGTTCGATATCTGTTAGAAGTATCTGTGAGTTTTCGATATCAGTGACAGGTGTCTGTGAGTGTTTGATACAAGCGACAGGAACACTGTCAGTGTTCAATATCAGTGCAAATGATCTGTGAGTGTTCGACATCAGTGACAGGAATTAGTGAGTGTTCAAAATAAGGTCGAGGGACCTGTGATACCTCGATATCAGTGACAGGGATCTGTGAGTGTTGGATATCAGTGACATGGATCTGTGAGTGTTCTATATCAGTGTTCGGGCTCCGTCAGAGTTTGATATAAGTGACAGATCGGTGAGTGTTCGATATCTGTGAGAATGATCTGTGAGTGCTTGATATCACTGACAGGGATCTGTGAATGATCGACATTCGTGACAGGGACCTGTGAGTGTTCGACTTCTGTGACAGTGATTGTTGAGTGCTCGAAATCAGTTAGAGAGACCTGTGAGTGTTCGAAATCAGTGCCAGGTGTTCAATATCAGCGACATCTGTCTGTGAGTATTCGTTACCAGCAACAGGTGTCTGTGAGTGTTTGATATAAGCGACCGGAACTCTGTCAGTGTTCAATATCAGTAACAATGATCTGTGAGTGTTCGTCATTCCTGACAGGAATCGCAGAGTGTTCAAAATCAGGTCGAGGGATCGGTGAGACTTCGATATCAGGGACAGAGGTTGGATAGTTTTAGATATCAGTGAAAGGGAACGGAAAGTGTTCGATATCAGTGACAAGCATCTGTGAGTGTTCAATATCAGTGACAGGGATCTGTGAATGTTCGACATCAGTGACAGGAATCTGTCAGTGTTCGATATCAGTGATGGATCTGTGAGTGTTCGTTATCAGTAACAGGACATTGTAAGTGTTCAATTTTAGTAAGATTTAGTTGTAATTATTCGAATTGAGTGACAGGGATCTGTGAGAGTTGGATATCAGTCACAGGGATCTGTGAGTTTTCGATATCAGTGACAGGGATCGGTAAGTGTTCGATATCAGTGACAGGGATATTGTCAGTGTTCCATATCAGTGAGAGGGCTTTGTGAGTGTTCAGTATCAGTATTGCATCTGTGAGAGTTCGAAATCAGTAACAGGGAGTTGTAAGTGTTCAATTTCAGTAACAGGTGTAGTTGTAAGTGTTCAAAATCAGTGACAGGGATCTGTGAGTTTTGATATCAGTGACAGACATCTGTCAGAGTTTGATATCAGTGACAGGGATATTTGTGTGTTTGTTATCAGTGACAGTTGTCTGTGAGTATTTGATATCACCACCAGGTGTCTGTGAGTGTTTGATAACAGTGACAGGAACTCTGTCAGTGTTCGATATCAATGACAGGGATCTGTGTGTGTTCGATATCAGTGATGGATCTGTGAGAGTTCATTATCAGTAACAGTGCATTGTAAGTGTTCAATTTCATTAACATGTAGTTGTAATTATTCAAAATAAGTGAAAGGGATCTGTGAGTGTTCGATATCAGTGACAGGGATCTGTCAGAGTTCAATATCAGTGACAGGGATATTTGTGTGTTCGTTATCAGTGACAGTTGTCTGTGAGTGTTTGATACCAGGGACAGGAACTCCGTCAGTGTTCGATATCAGTGACAGGGATCTGTGAGTGTTGGATATCAATGACAGGGATCTGTCAGTGTTCGATATCAGTGATGGATCTGTGAGAGTTCGTTATCAGTAACAGGGCATTGTAAGTGTTCAATTTCAGTAAAATTTAGTTGTAATTATTCAAATTAAGTGACAGCGATCTGTGAGTTTTTGATAAGGGTTCTGTAAGTGTCCGATATCAGTGACAAGTATCTGTGAATGGTCGAAATCTGTGAGTGTTCAGGATCAGTATTGCAAATGTGAGAGTTCGAAATCAGTAACAGGGATCTGTGAGTGTTCGATATCAGTGACAGGGATCTGTCAGAGTTCAATATCAGTGACAGGGATATTTGTGTGTTCGTTATCAGTGACAGTTGTCTGTGAGTGTTTGATACCAGGGACAGGAACTCCGTCAGTGTTCGATATCAGTGACAGGGATCTGTGAGTGTTGGATATCAATGACAGGGATCTGTCAGTGTTCAATATCAGTGACAGGGATCTGTCAGTGTTCGATATCAGTGACAGGGATCTGTGAATGTTCTACATCAGTGACAGGGATCTGTCAGATTTCAATATCTGTGACAGGGATATTTGTGTGTTCGTTATCAGTGACAGTTGTCTGTGAGTGTTTGATACCAGGGACAGGAACTCCGTCAGTGTTCGATATCAGTGACAGGGATCTGTGAGTGTTGGATATCAATGACAGGGTTCTGTCAGTGTTTGATATCAGTGACAGGGATCTGTCAGATTTCAATATCAGTGACAGGGATATTTGTGTGTTCGTTATCAGTGACAGTTGTCTGTGAGTGTTTGATACCCGGGACAGGAACTCCGTCAGTGTTTGATATCAGTGACAGGGATCTGTGAATGTTCTACATCAGTGACAGGGATCTGTCAGTGTTCGATATCAGTGATGGATCTGTGAGAGTTTGTTATCAGTAACAGGGCATTGTAAGTGTTCAATTTCAGTAACATTTAGTTGTAATTATTCGAATTCAGTGACAGGGATCTGTGAGATTTCGATATCAGTCACAGGGATCTGTGAGTTTTAGATATCAGTGACAGGTGCCTGTGAGTGTTTGATACCAGCGATGGGATCTCTATCAGTGTTCAATATCAGTGCAAATGATCTGTGAGTGTTCAAAATCAGGTCAAGAGACCTGTGATACTTCGATATCAGTGACAGGGATCTGTGAATGATCGACATCAGTGACAGGGACCTGTGAGTGTTCGACTTCCGTGACAGTGATCGGTGTGTGCTCGAAATCAGTTAGAGAGACCTGTGAGTGTTCGAAATCAGTGCCAGGGTTATTTGTGTGTTCGATATCAGCGACATCTGTCTGTGAGTATTTGATATCAGCAACAGGTGTCTCTGAGTGTTTGATAACAGCGACAGGAACTCTGTCAGTGTTCAATATCAGTAACAGGGCATTGTAAGTGTTCAACTTCAGTAACATTTAGTTGTAATTATTCGAATTGAGTGACAGGGATCTGTGACAGTTGGATATCAGTCACAGGGATCTGTGAGAGGGATCGGTAAGTGTTCGATATCAGTGACAAGTAACTGTGAGTGGTCGATATCACTGACAGAGATACTGTCAGTGTTCCATGTCAGTGAGAGGCCTCTGTGAGTGTTCAGTATCAGTATTGCAACTGTGAGAGTTCTAAATCAGTAACAGGGAGTTGTAAGTGTTCAATTTCAGTAACAGGTGTAGTTGTAAGTATTTGAAATCAGTGACAGGGATCTGTGAGTGTTGGATATCAATGACAGGGATCTGTCAGTGTTCGATATCAGTGACAGTATCTGTCAGTGTTCGATATCAGTGACAGGGATCTGTGAATGTTCTACATCAGTGACAGGGATCTGTAAGTGTTCGATATCAGTGATGGATCTGTGAGAGTTCGTTATCAGTAACAGGGCATTGTAAGTGTTCAATTTCAGTAACATTTAGTTGTAATTATTCGAATTCAGTGACAGGGATCTGTGAGATTTTGATATCACTCACAGGGATCTGTGAGAGTTCGATATCAGTGACAGGGATCTGTGAGTTTTCAATATCAGTGAGAGGGATCGGTAAGTGTTCGATATCAGTGACAAGTATTTGTGAGTGGTCGATATCACTGACAGGGATCTGTGAGTGTTGGATATCAATGACAGGGATCTGTCAGTGTTCGATATCAGTGACAGGGATCTGTCAGTGTTCGATATCAGTGACAGGGATCTGTGAATGTTCTACATCAGTGACAGGGATCTGTTAGTGTTCGATATCAGTGATGGATCTGTGAGAGTTCGTTATCAGTAACAGGGCATTGTAAGTGTTCAATTTCAGTAAAATTTATTTGTAATTATTCAAATTAAGTGACAGCGACCTGTGAGTTTTTGATAAGGGATCGGTAAGTGTCCGATATCAGTGACAAGTATCTGTGAATGGTCGAAATCTGTGAGTGATCAGGATCAGTATTGCAAATGTGAGAGTTCGAAATCAGTAACAGGGATCTGTGAGTGTTCGATATCAGTGACAGGGATCTGTCAGAGTTCAATATCAGTGACAGGGATATTTGTGTGTTCGTTATCAGTGACAGTTGTCTGTGAGTGTTTGATACCAGGGACAGGAAATCCGTCAGTGTTCGATATCAGTGACAGGGATCTGTGAGTGTTGGATATCAATGACAGGGATCTGTCAGTGTTCAATATCAGTGACAGGGATCTGTCAGTGTTCGATATCAGTGACAGGGATCTGTGAATGTTCTACATCAGTGACAGGGATCTGTCAGAGTTCAATATCTGTGACAGGGATATTTGTGTGTTCGTTATCAGTGACAGTTGTCTGTGAGTGTTTGATACCAGGGACAGGAACTCCGTCAGTGTTCGATATCAGTGACAGGGATCTGTGAGTGTTGGATATCAATGACAGGGATCTGTCAGTGTTTGATATCAGTGACAGGGATCTGTCAGATTTCAATATCAGTGACAGGGATATTTGTGTGTTCGTTATCAGTGACAGTTGTCTGTGAGTGTTTGATACCCGGGACAGGAACTCCGTCAGTGTTTGATATCAGTGACAGGGATCTGTCAGTGTTCGATATCAGTGATGGATCTGTGAGTGTTCGTTATCAGTAACAGGACATTGTAAGTGTTCAATTTTAGTAAGATTTAGTTGTAATTATTCGAATTGAGTGACAGGGATCTGTGAGAGTTGGATATCAGTCACAGGGATCTGTGAGTTTTCGATATCAGTGACAGGGATCGGTAAGTGTTCGATATCAGTGACAGGGATATTGTCAGTGTTCCATATCAGTGAGAGGGCTTTGTGAGTGTTCAGTATCAGTATTGCATCTGTGAGAGTTCGAAATCAGTAACAGGGAGTTGTAAGTGTTCAATTTCAGTAACAGGTGTAGTTGTAAGTGTTCAAAATCAGTGACAGGGATCTGTGAGTTTTGATATCAGTGACAGACATCTGTCAGAGTTTGATATCAGTGACAGGGATATTTGTGTGTTTGTTATCAGTGACAGTTGTCTGTGAGTATTTGATATCACCACCAGGTGTCTGTGAGTGTTTGATAACAGTGACAGGAACTCTGTCAGTGTTCGATATCAATGACAGGGATCTGTGTGTGTTCGATATCAGTGATGGATCTGTGAGAGTTCATTATCAGTAACAGTGCATTGTAAGTGTTCAATTTCATTAACATGTAGTTGTAATTATTCAAAATAAGTGAAAGGGATCTGTGAGTGTTCGATATCAGTGACAGGGATCTGTCAGAGTTCAATATCAGTGACAGGGATATTTGTGTGTTCGTTATCAGTGACAGTTGTCTGTGAGTGTTTGATACCAGGGACAGGAACTCCGTCAGTGTTCGATATCAGTGACAGGGATCTGTGAGTGTTGGATATCAATGACAGGGATCTGTCAGTGTTCGATATCAGTGATGGATCTGTGAGAGTTCGTTATCAGTAACAGGGCATTGTAAGTGTTCAATTTCAGTAAAATTTAGTTGTAATTATTCAAATTAAGTGACAGCGATCTGTGAGTTTTTGATAAGGGTTCTGTAAGTGTCCGATATCAGTGACAAGTATCTGTGAATGGTCGAAATCTGTGAGTGTTCAGGATCAGTATTGCAAATGTGAGAGTTCGAAATCAGTAACAGGGATCTGTGAGTGTTCGATATCAGTGACAGGGATCTGTCAGAGTTCAATATCAGTGACAGGGATATTTGTGTGTTCGTTATCAGTGACAGTTGTCTGTGAGTGTTTGATACCAGGGACAGGAACTCCGTCAGTGTTTGATATCAGTGACAGGGATCTGTGAGTGTTGGATATCAATGACAGGGATCTGTCAGTGTTCAATATCAGTGACAGGGATCTGTCAGTGTTCGATATCAGTGACAGGGATCTGTGAATGTTCTACATCAGTGACAGGGATCTGTCAGATTTCAATATCTGTGACAGGGATATTTGTGTGTTCGTTATCAGTGACAGTTGTCTGTGAGTGTTTGATACCAGGGACAGGAACTCCGTCAGTGTTCGATATCAGTGACAGGGATCTGTGAGTGTTGGATATCAATGACAGGGTTCTGTCAGTGTTTGATATCAGTGACAGGGATCTGTCAGATTTCAATATCAGTGACAGGGATATTTGTGTGTTCGTTATCAGTGACAGTTGTCTGTGAGTGTTTGATACCCGGGACAGGAACTCCGTCAGTGTTTGATATCAGTGACAGGGATCTGTGAATGTTCTACATCAGTGACAGGGATCTGTCAGTGTTCGATATCAGTGATGGATCTGTGAGAGTTTGTTATCAGTAACAGGGCATTGTAAGTGTTCAATTTCAGTAACATTTAGTTGTAATTATTCGAATTCAGTGACAGGGATCTGTGAGATTTCGATATCAGTCACAGGGATCTGTGAGTTTTAGATATCAGTGACAGGTGCCTGTGAGTGTTTGATACCAGCGATGGGATCTCTATCAGTGTTCAATATCAGTGCAAATGATCTGTGAGTGTTCAAAATCAGGTCAAGAGACCTGTGATACTTCGATATCAGTGACAGGGATCTGTGAATGATCGACATCAGTGACAGGGACCTGTGAGTGTTCGACTTCCGTGACAGTGATCGGTGTGTGCTCGAAATCAGTTAGAGAGACCTGTGAGTGTTCGAAATCAGTGCCAGGGTTATTTGTGTGTTCGATATCAGCGACATCTGTCTGTGAGTATTTGATATCAGCAACAGGTGTCTCTGAGTGTTTGATAACAGCGACAGGAACTCTGTCAGTGTTCAATATCAGTAACAGGGCATTGTAAGTGTTCAACTTCAGTAACATTTAGTTGTAATTATTCGAATTGAGTGACAGGGATCTGTGACAGTTGGATATCAGTCACAGGGATCTGTGAGAGGGATCGGTAAGTGTTCGATATCAGTGACAAGTAACTGTGAGTGGTCGATATCACTGACAGAGATACTGTCAGTGTTCCATGTCAGTGAGAGGCCTCTGTGAGTGTTCAGTATCAGTATTGCAACTGTGAGAGTTCTAAATCAGTAACAGGGAGTTGTAAGTGTTCAATTTCAGTAACAGGTGTAGTTGTAAGTATTTGAAATCAGTGACAGGGATCTGTGAGTGTTGGATATCAATGACAGGGATCTGTCAGTGTTCGATATCAGTGACAGTATCTGTCAGTGTTCGATATCAGTGACAGGGATCTGTGAATGTTCTACATCAGTGACAGGGATCTGTAAGTGTTCGATATCAGTGATGGATCTGTGAGAGTTCGTTATCAGTAACAGGGCATTGTAAGTGTTCAATTTCAGTAACATTTAGTTGTAATTATTCGAATTCAGTGACAGGGATCTGTGAGATTTTGATATCACTCACAGGGATCTGTGAGAGTTCGATATCAGTGACAGGGATCTGTGAGTTTTCAATATCAGTGAGAGGGATCGGTAAGTGTTCGATATCAGTGACAAGTATTTGTGAGTGGTCGATATCACTGACAGGGATCTGTGAGTGTTGGATATCAATGACAGGGATCTGTCAGTGTTCGATATCAGTGACAGGGATCTGTCAGTGTTCGATATCAGTGACAGGGATCTGTGAATGTTCTACATCAGTGACAGGGATCTGTTAGTGTTCGATATCAGTGATGGATCTGTGAGAGTTCGTTATCAGTAACAGGGCATTGTAAGTGTTCAATTTCAGTAAAATTTATTTGTAATTATTCAAATTAAGTGACAGCGACCTGTGAGTTTTTGATAAGGGATCGGTAAGTGTCCGATATCAGTGACAAGTATCTGTGAATGGTCGAAATCTGTGAGTGATCAGGATCAGTATTGCAAATGTGAGAGTTCGAAATCAGTAACAGGGATCTGTGAGTGTTCGATATCAGTGACAGGGATCTGTCAGAGTTCAATATCAGTGACAGGGATATTTGTGTGTTCGTTATCAGTGACAGTTGTCTGTGAGTGTTTGATACCAGGGACAGGAAATCCGTCAGTGTTCGATATTAGTGACAGGGATCTGTGAGTGTTGGATATCAATGACAGGGATCTGTCAGTGTTCAATATCAGTGACAGGGATCTGTCAGTGTTCGATATCAGTGACAGGGATCTGTGAATGTTCTACATCAGTGACAGGGATCTGTCAGAGTTCAATATCTGTGACAGGGATATTTGTGTGTTCGTTATCAGTGACAGTTGTCTGTGAGTGTTTGATACCAGGGACAGGAACTCCGTCAGTGTTCGATATCAGTGACAGGGATCTGTGAGTGTTGGATATCAATGACAGGGATCTGTCAGTGTTTGATATCAGTGACAGGGATCTGTCAGATTTCAATATCAGTGACAGGGATATTTGTGTGTTCGTTATCAGTGACAGTTGTCTGTGAGTGTTTGATACCCGGGACAGGAACTCCGTCAGTGTTTGATATCAGTGACAGGGATCTGTGAATGTTCTACATCAGTGACAGGGATCTGTCAGTGTTCGATATCAGTGATGGATCTGTGAGAGTTTGTTATCAGTAACAGGGCATTGTAAGTGTTCAATTTCAGTAACATTTAGTTGTAATTATTCGAATTCAGTGACAGGGATCTGTGAGATTTCGATATCAGTCACAGGGATCTGTGAGAGTTCGATATCAGTCACAGGGATCTGTGAGTTTTAGATATCAGTGACAGGTGCCTGTGAGTGTTTGATACCAGCGATGGGAACTCTATCAGTGTTCAATATCAGTGCAAATGATCTGTGAGTGTTCGACATCAGTGACAGGAATCGGTGAGTGTTCAAAATCAGGTCAAGAGACCTGTGATACTTCGATATCAGTGACAGGGATCTGTGAATGATCGACATCAGTGACAGGGACCTGTGAGTGTTCGACCTCCGTGACAGTGATCGGTGTGTGCTCGAAATCAGTTAGAGAGACCTGTGAGTGTTCGAAATCAGTGCCAGGGTTATTTGTGTGTTCGATATCAGCGACATCTGTCTGTGAGTATTTGATATCAGCAACAGGTGTCTCTGAGTGTTTGATAACAGCGACAGGAACTCTGTCAGTGTTCAATATCAGTAACAAGGATCTGTGAGTGTTCGTCATCACTGACAGGAATCGGTGAGTGTTCAAAATCAGGTCGAGGGTTCGGTGTGACTTTGATATCAGGGACAGGGGTTGGATAGTTTTCGATATCAGTGACAGGGATCTGTGAATGTTCAACATCAGTGACAATGAATTGTCAGTGTTCGATATCAGTGATGGATCTGTGAGAGTTCGTTATCAGTAACGGCATTGTAAGTGTTCAACTTCAGTAACATTTAGTTGTAATTATTCGAATTGAGTGACAGGGATTTGTGAAAGTTGGATATCAGTCACAGGGATCTGTGAGAGGGATCGGTAAGTGTTCGATATCAGTGACATGTAACTGTCAGTGGTCGATATCACTGACAGAGATACTGTCTGTGTTCCATGTCAGTGAGAGGCCTCTGTGAGTGTTCAGTATCAGTATTGCAACTGTGAGAGTTCGAAATCAGTAACAGGGAGTTGTAAGTGTTCAATTTCAGTAACAGGTGTAGTTGTAAGTATTTGAAATCAGTGACAGGGATCTGTGAGTATTCGATATCAGTGACAGTGATCTGTCAGAGTTCAATATCAGTGACAGGGATATTTGTGTGTTCGTTATCAGTGACAGTTGTCTGTGAGTGTTTGATACCAGGGACAGGAACTCCGTCAGTGTTCGATATCAGTGACAGGGATCGGTGAGTTTTGCATATCAATGACAGGGTTCTGTGTGTGTTCGATATCAGTGCTGGATCTGTGAGAGTTCGTTATCAGTAACAGGGCATTGTAAGTGTTCAAATTCAGTAACGTGTAGTGTAATTAATCGAAATAAGTGACAGGGATCTGGGAGAGTTCGATATCAGTGAGAGAGATCGGTAAGTGTTCGATATCTGTTAGAAGTATCTGTCAGTGTTCGATATCAGTGACAGGGATCTGTGAGTGTTCGATATCAGTGACAGGTGTCTGTGAGTATTTGATACCAGCGGCAGGAACTCTGTCAGTGTTCAATATCACTGCAAATGATCTGTGAGTGTTCAACATCAGTGACAGGAATCAGTGAGTGTTCGAAATCATGTCGAGGAAGCTGTGATACTTCGATATCAGGGACAGGATGTGGTTAGTTTTCGATATCAGTGACAGGGATCGGTAAGTGTTCGATATCAGTGACAGGGATCGTTAAGTGTTCGATATCATTGACAAGTAACTGTGAGTGCTATATATCAGTGAGAGGGCTCGGTGAGTGCATGATATCAGTGACAGGGATCTGTCAGTGTTCGATATCTGTGAGAGGGCTCGGTGAGTGCATGATATCAGTGACAGGGATCTGTCAGTGTTCGCTGTCAGTATTGTCTCTGTGACAGTTCGATATCAGTGACAGGGATCTGAGAGTGTTCGCTATAAGTGACAGGGATGTGTGAATGTTCAAAATCATTGAGTGTGATCCGAGTGTGCTCGAAATCAGTAATCAACTGTCAGCATTCGATATCAGTGACAGGGTTCTCTGAGTGCTCGGATAACAGCAGCAGAGAGTTGTGAGTGTGTAACATCAGTAACAGTGACGGTTAAGAGTTTGATATCAGTGACAGGGATCTGTGACTGTTCGATATCAGTGCTGGATCTGTGAGAGTTCGTTATCAGTAACAGGGCATTGTAAGTGTTCAAATTCAGTAACTTGTAGTTGTAATTATTCGAAATAAGTGACAGTGATCTGGGAGTGTTCGATATCAGTGAGAGAGATCGGTAAGTGTTCGATATCTGTTAGAAGTATCTGTGAGTGTTCGTTATCAGTGTCAGGGATCTGTGAGTTTTCGATATCTGTGAAAGGGATCGGTAAGTGTACAATATCAGTGACAAGT
Organism: Hemitrygon akajei; assembly: GCF_048418815.1. Lineage (NCBI taxonomy): Eukaryota > Metazoa > Chordata > Chondrichthyes > Myliobatiformes > Dasyatidae > Hemitrygon > Hemitrygon akajei. The sequence goes on along the minus strand of NC_133134.1, from coordinate 62,801,370 downwards.
ATCTGTGAGTGGTCGATATCACTGACAGGGATACTGTCAGTGTTCGATATCAGTGACAAAGCTTTGTGAGTGTTCAGTATCAGTATTGCATCTGTGAGAGTTCGAAATCAGTAACAGGGAGTTGTAAGTGTTCAATTTCAGAAACAGGTGTAGTTGTAATTATTCAAAATCAGTGACAGGGATTTGTAAGTTTTCAATTTCAGTTACAGTTGCAGTTGTAACTTTTCAAAATCAGTGACAGGGATATTTGACTATTCATATCAGTGACACGGATCTGAGAGTGTTCGCTATAAGTGACAGGGATGTGTGAATGTTCAATATCATTGAGAGTGATCCGAGTGTGCTCGAAATCAGTAATCAACTGTTAGCATTCGATATCAGTGACAGGGTTCTCTGAGTGCTCGATAACAGCAGCAGAGAGTTGTGAGTGTCTAACATCAGTAACAGTGAGTTGTAAGAGTTTGAAATCAGTGACAGGGATCTGTGAGTGTTCGATATCAGTGATGGATCTGTGAGAGGTCGTTATCAGTAACAGAGTGTTGTATGTGTTCAATTTCAGTAACAGGTAGTTATAAGTATTCTAAATGAGTGAACGTGATCTGTGAGTGTTCGATATCAGTGACAAGTTTTTGTGAGTGTATGATATCACTGACAGGGATACTGTCAGTGATCGATATCAGTGATAGGAATCTGTCAGAGTTTTATATGTGACAGATCAGTGAGGGTTCGATATGAATGCTCTGTGAGTGCATGATATCAGTGACAGGGATCTGTCTGTGTTCGATATCAGTCACAGGGATGTGAGGGTGTTCAAAATCATTGAGAGATATCCGAGTGTCTTTGAAATAAGTAATGAACTGTTAATATTCGATATCATGAACAGGGTTCTCTGAGTGCTCGATAACAGTAGCAGAGAATTGTGAGTGTCTAATGCCAGTAACAGTGTGTTGTAAGAATTTGATATCAGTGAACAGGGATCTCTGACTGTTCGATATCAGTGACAGGAATCTGTGAATGTTCAACATCAGTGAAAGGGACCTGTGAGTGTTCGACTTCAGTGACAGTGATCGGTGAGTGTTCGAAATCAGTTCCAGAGACCTGTGAGTGTTCGATAACAGTGCAAGGGTCATTTGTGTGTTCGATATCAGCGTCATCTGTCTGTCAGTATTCCATATCAGCAACAGGTGTTTGTGAGTGTTTGATACCAGCGACAGGAACTCTATCAGTGTTCAATATCGGTGCAAATGATCTGTGAGTGTTCGACATCAGTGACAGGTATCGGTGAGTGTTCAAAGTCAGGTCGAGGGACCTGTGATACTTCGATATCAGTGACAGGGATCTGTGAATGATCGACATCAGTGACAGGGACCTGTGAGTGTTCGACTTCCGTGACAGTGATCGGTGTGTGCTCGAAATCAGTTAGAGAGACCTGTGAGTGTTCGATATCAGTGCCAGGGTTATTTGTGTGTTCGATATCAGCGACATCTGTCTGTGAGAATTTGATATCAGCAACAGGTGTCTCTGAGTGTTTGATAACAGCGACAGGAACTCTGTCAGTGTTCAATATCAGTAACAATGATCTGTGAGTGTTCGTCATCACTGACAGGAATCGGTGAGTGTTCAAAATCAGGTCGAGGGTTCGGTGAGACTTTGATATCAGGGACAGGGGTTGGATAGTTTTCGATATCAGTGACAGGGATCTGTGAATGTTCAACATCAGTGACAGTGAATTGTCAGTGTTCGATATCAGTGATGGATCTGTGAGAGTTCGTTATCAGTAACAGGGCATTGTAAGTGTTCAATTTCAGTAACATTTAGTTGTAATTATTCGAATTGAGTGACAGGGATCTGTGACAGTTCGATATCAGTGACAGGGATCTGTGAGTGTTCGATATCAGTGACAAGTATCTGTGAGTGGTCGATATCACTGACAGGGATACTGTCAGTGTTCCATATCAGTGAGAGGGCTCTGTGAGTGTTTAGTATCAGTATTGCATCTGTGAGAGTTCAAAATCAGTAACAGGGATCTGTGAGTATTCGATATTAGTGACAGTGATCTGTCAGAGTTCAATATCAGTGACAGGGATATTTGTGTGTTCGTTATCAGTGACAGTTGTCTGTGAGTGTTTGATACCAGGGACAGGAACTCCGTCAGTGTTCGATATCAATGACAGTGATCTGTGAGTGTTTGATATCAGTGACAGAAATCGGTGAGTGTTCGAAATCAGGTCGAGGTAGCTGTGATACTTCGATATCAGGGACAGGGATTGGTTAGTTTTCGATATCAGTGACAGGGATCGATAAGTGTTCGATATCAGTGACTGGGATCGGTAAGTGTTCGATATCATTGACAAGTAACTGTGAGTGCTCGATATCAGTGATAGCTGTCTGTCAGAGTTTGATATAAGTGACAGATCAGTGAGTGTTTGATATCAGTGAGAGGGCTCGGTGAGTGCATGATATCAGTGACAGGGATCTGTCTGTGTTCGATATCGGTATTGGATCTGTGACAGTTCGATATCAGTAACAGGGATTTGTAAGTTTACAATTTCAGTAACAGTTGCGATTGTAATTATTCAAAATCAGTGACAGGGATATGTGAGTGTTCGATATCAGTGACAGGGATCTGAGAGTGTTCGCTATAAGTGACAGGGAAGTGTGAATGTTCAATATCATTGAGATGGATCCGAGTGTGTTCGAAATCAGTAATCAACTGTTAGCATTCGATATCAGTGACAGGGTTCTCTGAGTGTTCGATAACAGCAGCAGAGAGTTGTGAGTGTCTAACATCAGTAACAGTGAGTTGTAAGAGTTTGATATCAGTGACAGGGATCTGTGAGTGTTCGATATCAGTGACAGGAAACTGTGAATGTTCGATATCAGTGACAGGGATTGGTGAGTGTTGGATATCAATGACAGCGATCTGTGAGAGTTCAACATCAGTGACATGGATCTGTCAGTGTTCAATATCAGTGACAGATCTGTGACTCTTCGATATGAGTCACAGGGATCTGTGAGTTTTCAATATCAGTGACTGGAACCGGTGAGTGTTCAACATCAGTGATAGGGATCAGTGAGTGTTTGAAATCAGGTCTAGAGGCCTGTGAGTGTTTCATGTCAGTGCCAGGGGTATTTGAGTGTTCGATATCAGTAACAGGGAGTTGTAAGTGTTCAATTTCAGTAACAGGTTTAGTTGTAAGTATTCGAAATCAGTGACAGGGATCTGTGAGTGTTTGATATCAGTGACAGGGATATTTGTGTGTTCTTTATCAGTGACAGTTGTCTGTGAAGTGTTTGATACCAGGGACAGGAACTCCGTCAGTGTTCTATATTAGTGACAGGGATCGGTGAGTGTTGCATATCAATGACAGGGATCTGTGTGTGTTCGATATCACTGACAGGGATACTGTCAGTGTTCGATATCAGTGAGAGGGCTCTGTGTGTGTTCAGTATCAGTATTGCATCTGTGAGAGTTAGAAATCAGTAACAGGGAGTTGTAAGTGTTCAATTTCAGTAACAGGTGTAGTAGTAAGTATTCAATATCAGTGACAGGGATTGTCAGTGCTCGATATCAGTGACAGGGATCTGTGAGAGTTCAACATCAGTGACATGGATCTGTCAGTGTTCGATATCAGTGACAGATCTGTGAGTCTTCGATATGAGTCACAGTGATCTGTGAGTTTTCGATATCAGTGACCGGAACTGGTGAGAGTTTGACATCAGTGATAAGGATCAGTGAGTGTTTGAAATCAGGTCTCGAGGCCTGTGAGTGTTTCATATCAGTGCCATGGGTATTTGAGTGTTCTATATCAGCGACAGGTGTCTGTGAGTGTTTGATACCAGTGACCGGAAATCTGTCAGTGTTCGATATCAGTGACACAGATCTGTGAATGCTTGATATCAGTGAGAGGGCTCGATGAGTGCATGATATCAGTGACAGGGATCTGTCAGTGTTCAATATCTGTGATATATCTGTGATAGTTCGTTATCAGTAACAGGGCATTTTAAGTGTTCAATTTCAGTAACATGTAGTTGTAATTATTCGAAATGAGTGACAGGGATCTGTGAGTTTTCAATATCAGTGAGAGGGATCTGTGAGAGTTCGATATCAGTGACAAGTATCTGTGAGTGTTTGATATCAGTGACAGGGATACAGTCAGTGTTCGATATCAGTGAGAAGGCTCTGTGAGTGCTTGATATCAGTGACAGGGATCTGTTATTGTTAGATACCAGTATTGGATCTGTTAGTGTTCGATATCAGTAACAGGCATTTGTATGTGTTCAATTTCGGTAACAGGTGTAGTTGTAAGTATTCGATATCAGTGACAGGGACCTGTGAGTGTTCGACTTCAGTGACAGTGATCGGTGAGTGTTCGAAATTAGTTTGAGAGACCTGTGAGTGTTTGATATCAGTGCCAGGGTTATTTGTGTGTTCGCTATCAGCGACAGGTGTCTGTGAGTATTCGATATCTGTAACAGGTGTCTGTGAGTGTTTGATACCAGTGACAGCAACTCTGTCAGTGTTCAATATCAGTGCCACTGATCTGTGAGTGTTCGACATCAGTGACAGGAATCGGTGAGTGTTCGAAATCAGGTTGAGGAAGCTGTGATACTTTGATATCAGTGACAGTGATCCGTGAGTGTTCGAAATTAGTTCGATAGACCTGTGAGTGTCGATATCAGTGCCTGGGTTATTTCTGTGTTTGATATCAGCGACAGGTGTCTATGAGTGTTTGATACCAGTGACAGCAACTCTGTCAGTGTTCAATATCAGTGCCAATGATCTGTGAGTGTTCGACATCAGTGACAGGAATTGGTGAGTGTTCGAAATCATTGACAAGTAACTGTGAGTGCTCAATAACAGAGAAAGTTATCTCTCAGAGTTTGATATAAGTGACAGTTCGGGGAGTGTTCGATATCAGTGAGAGGCTCGGTGAGTGCATGATATCAGTGACGGGATCTGTCAGTGTTCTATATCTGTGATATATCTGTGATAGTTCGTTATCAGTAACAGGGCATTTTAAGTGTTCAATTTCAGTAACATGTAGTTGTAATTATTCGAAATGAGTGACAGGGATCTGTGAGTTTTCAATATCAGTGAGAGGGATCTGTGAGAGTTCGATATCAGTGACAAGTATCTGTGAGTGTTTGATATCAGTGACAGGGATACTGTCAGTGTTCGATATCAGTGAGAAGGCTCTGTGGGTGCTTGATATCAGTGACAGGGATCTGTTATTGTTAGATACCAGTATTGGATCTGTTAGTGTTCGATATCAGTGACAGGGATCGGTGAGATTTGCATATCAATGACAGGGTTCTGTGTGTGTTCGATATCAGTGCTGGATCTGTGAGAGTTCGTTATCAGTAACAGGGCATTGTAAGTGTTCAAATTCAGTAACTTGTAGTTGTAATTATTCGAAATAAGTGACAGGGATCTGGGAGAGTTCGATATCAGTGAGAGAGATCGGTAAGTGTTCGATATCTGTTAGAAGTATCTGTGAGTGTTCGTTATCAGTGACAGTGGCCTGTGAGTGTTCAACATCAGTGACATGGATCTGTCAGTGTTCGATATCAGTGACAGGTGTCTGTGAGTATTTGATACCAGCGGCAGGAACTCTGTCAGTGTTCAATATCACTGCAAATGATCTGTGAGTGTTCAACATCAGTGACAGGAATCGGTGAGTGTTCGAAATCAGGTCGAGGAAGCTGTGATACTTCGATATCAGGGACAGGATGTGGTTAGTTTTCGATATCAGTGACAGGGATCGGTAAGTGTTCGATATCAGTGACAGGGATCGGTAAGTGTTCGATATCATTGACAAGTAACTGTGAGTGCTCGATATCAGTGAGAAGGCTCGGTGAGTGCATGATATCAGTGACAGGGATCTGTCAGTGTTCGATATCAGTGAGAGGGCTCGGTGAGTGCATGATATCAGTGACAGGGATCTGTCAGTGTTCGCTGTCAGTATTGTCTCTGTGACAGTTCGATATCAGTGACAGGGATCTGAGAGTGTTCGCTATAAGTGACAGGGATGTGTGAATGTTCAATATCATTGAGTGTGATCCGAGTGTGCTCGAAATCAGTAATCAACTGTCAGCATTCAATATCAGTGACAGGGTTCTCTGAGTGCTCGGATAACAGCAGCAGAGTGTTGTGAGTGTCTAACATCAGTAACAGTGAGGGGTAAGAGTTTGATATCAGTGACAGGGATCTGTGAGTGTTCGATATCAGTGATGGATCTGTGAGAGGTCGTTATCAGTAACAGAGTGTTGTAAGTGTTCAATTTCAGTAACAGGTAGTTGTAAGTATTCAAAATGAGTGAACGGGATCTGTGAGTGTTCAATATCAGTGACATGGATCTGTCAGTGTTTGATATCAGTGACAGGGATCTGTGAATGATCGACATCAGTGACAGGGACCTGTGAGTGTTTGACTTCCGTGACAGTGATCGGTGTGTGCTCGAAATCAGTTAGAGAGACCTGTGAGTGTTCGATATCAGTGCCAGGTTTATTTGTGTGTTTGATATCAGCAACATCTGTCTGTGAGAATTTGATATCAGCAACAGGTGTCTCTGAGTGTTTGATAACAGCGACAGGAACTCTGTCAGTGTTCAATATCAGTAACAAGGATCTGTGAGTGTTCGTCATCACTGACAGGAATCGGTGAGTGTTCGAAATCAGGTCGAGGGATCGGTGAGACTTCGATATCAGAGACAGGGATTGATTATTTTTCGATATCAGTGTCAGGGATCTGTGAGTTTTCGATATCTGTGAAAGGGATCGGTAAGTGTACAATATCAGTGACAGGGATCTGTGAGTTTTCGATATCAGTGAGAGGGATCGGTAAGTGTTCGATATCAGTGACAAGTATCTGTGAGTGGTCGATATCACTGACAGGGATATTGTCAGGGTTCCATATCAGTGAGAGGGCTTTGTGAGTGTTCAGTATCAGTATTGCATCTGTGAGAGTTCGAAATCAGTAACAGGGAGTTGTAAGTGTTCAATTTCAGAAACAGGTGTAGTTGTAATTATTCAAAATCAGTGACAGGGATCTGTGAATGTTTGATATCAGTGACAGGGATTTGTAAGTTTTCAATTTCAGTTACAGTTGCAGTTGTAACTTTTCAAAATCAGTGACAGGGATATTTGACTATTCATATCAGTGACACGGATCTGAGAGTGTTCGCTATAAGTGACAGGGATGTGTGAATGTTCAATATCATTGAGAGTGATCCGAGTGTGCTCGAAATCAGTAATCAACTGTTAGCATTCGATATCAGTGACAGGGTTCTCTGAGTGCTCGATAACAGCAGCAGAGAGTTGTGAGTGTCTAACATCAGTAACAGTGAGTTGTAAGAGTTTGAAATCAGTGACAGGGATCTGTGAGTGTTCGATATCAGTGATGGATCTGTGAGAGGTCGTTATCAGTAACAGAGTGTTGTATGTGTTCAATTTCAGTAACAGGTAGTTATAAGTATTCTAAATGAGTGAACGTGATCTGTGAGTGTTCGATATCAGTGACAAGTTTTTGTGAGTGTATGATATCACTGACAGGGATACTGTCAGTGATCGATATCAGTGATAGGAATCTGTCAGAGTTTTATATGTGACAGATCAGTGAGGGTTCGATATGAATGCTCTGTGAGTGCATGATATCAGTGACAGGGATCTGTCTGTGTTCGATATCAGTCACAGGGATGTGAGGGTGTTCAAAATCATTGAGAGATATCCGAGTGTCTTTGAAATAAGTAATGAACTGTTAATATTCGATATCATGAACAGGGTTCTCTGAGTGCTCGATAACAGTAGCAGAGAATTGTGAGTGTCTAATGCCAGTAACAGTGTGTTGTAAGAATTTGATATCAGTGAACAGGGATCTCTGACTGTTCGATATCAGTGACAGGAATCTGTGAATGTTCAACATCAGTGAAAGGGACCTGTGAGTGTTCGACTTCAGTGACAGTGATCGGTGAGTGTTCGAAATCAGTTCCAGAGACCTGTGAGTGTTCGATAACAGTGCAAGGGTCATTTGTGTGTTCGATATCAGCGTCATCTGTCTGTCAGTATTCCATATCAGCAACAGGTGTTTGTGAGTGTTTGATACCAGCGACAGGAACTCTATCAGTGTTCAATATCGGTGCAAATGATCTGTGAGTGTTCGACATCAGTGACAGGTATCGGTGAGTGTTCAAAGTCAGGTCGAGGGACCTGTGATACTTCGATATCAGTGACAGGGATCTGTGAATGATCGACATCAGTGACAGGGACCTGTGAGTGTTCGACTTCCGTGACAGTGATCGGTGTGTGCTCGAAATCAGTTAGAGAGACCTGTGAGTGTTCGATATCAGTGCCAGGGTTATTTGTGTGTTCGATATCAGCGACATCTGTCTGTGAGAATTTGATATCAGCAACAGGTGTCTCTGAGTGTTTGATAACAGCGACAGGAACTCTGTCAGTGTTCAATATCAGTAACAATGATCTGTGAGTGTTCGTCATCACTGACAGGAATCGGTGAGTGTTCAAAATCAGGTCGAGGGTTCGGTGAGACTTTGATATCAGGGACAGGGGTTGGATAGTTTTCGATATCAGTGACAGGGATCTGTGAATGTTCAACATCAGTGACAGTGAATTGTCAGTGTTCGATATCAGTGATGGATCTGTGAGAGTTCGTTATCAGTAACAGGGCATTGTAAGTGTTCAATTTCAGTAACATTTAGTTGTAATTATTCGAATTGAGTGACAGGGATCTGTGACAGTTCGATATCAGTGACAGGGATCTGTGAGTGTTCGATATCAGTGACAAGTATCTGTGAGTGGTCGATATCACTGACAGGGATACTGTCAGTGTTCCATATCAGTGAGAGGGCTCTGTGAGTGTTTAGTATCAGTATTGCATCTGTGAGAGTTCAAAATCAGTAACAGGGATCTGTGAGTATTCGATATTAGTGACAGTGATCTGTCAGAGTTCAATATCAGTGACAGGGATATTTGTGTGTTCGTTATCAGTGACAGTTGTCTGTGAGTGTTTGATACCAGGGACAGGAACTCCGTCAGTGTTCGATATCAATGACAGTGATCTGTGAGTGTTTGATATCAGTGACAGAAATCGGTGAGTGTTCGAAATCAGGTCGAGGTAGCTGTGATACTTCGATATCAGGGACAGGGATTGGTTAGTTTTCGATATCAGTGACAGGGATCGATAAGTGTTCGATATCAGTGACTGGGATCGGTAAGTGTTCGATATCATTGACAAGTAACTGTGAGTGCTCGATATCAGTGATAGCTGTCTGTCAGAGTTTGATATAAGTGACAGATCAGTGAGTGTTTGATATCAGTGAGAGGGCTCGGTGAGTGCATGATATCAGTGACAGGGATCTGTCTGTGTTCGATATCGGTATTGGATCTGTGACAGTTCGATATCAGTAACAGGGATTTGTAAGTTTACAATTTCAGTAACAGTTGCGATTGTAATTATTCAAAATCAGTGACAGGGATATGTGAGTGTTCGATATCAGTGACAGGGATCTGAGAGTGTTCGCTATAAGTGACAGGGAAGTGTGAATGTTCAATATCATTGAGATGGATCCGAGTGTGTTCGAAATCAGTAATCAACTGTTAGCATTCGATATCAGTGACAGGGTTCTCTGAGTGTTCGATAACAGCAGCAGAGAGTTGTGAGTGTCTAACATCAGTAACAGTGAGTTGTAAGAGTTTGATATCAGTGACAGGGATCTGTGAGTGTTCGATATCAGTGACAGGAAACTGTGAATGTTCGATATCAGTGACAGGGATTGGTGAGTGTTGGATATCAATGACAGCGATCTGTGAGAGTTCAACATCAGTGACATGGATCTGTCAGTGTTCAATATCAGTGACAGATCTGTGACTCTTCGATATGAGTCACAGGGATCTGTGAGTTTTCAATATCAGTGACTGGAACCGGTGAGTGTTCAACATCAGTGATAGGGATCAGTGAGTGTTTGAAATCAGGTCTAGAGGCCTGTGAGTGTTTCATGTCAGTGCCAGGGGTATTTGAGTGTTCGATATCAGTAACAGGGAGTTGTAAGTGTTCAATTTCAGTAACAGGTTTAGTTGTAAGTATTCGAAATCAGTGACAGGGATCTGTGAATGCTTGATATCAGTGAGAGGGCTCGATGAGTGCATGATATCAGTGACAGGGATCTGTCAGTGTTCAATATCTGTGATATATCTGTGATAGTTCGTTATCAGTAACAGGGCATTTTAAGTGTTCAATTTCAGTAACATGTAGTTGTAATTATTCGAAATGAGTGACAGGGATCTGTGAGTTTTCAATATCAGTGAGAGGGATCTGTGAGAGTTCGATATCAGTGACAAGTATCTGTGAGTGTTTGATATCAGTGACAGGGATACAGTCAGTGTTCGATATCAGTGAGAAGGCTCTGTGAGTGCTTGATATCAGTGACAGGGATCTGTTATTGTTAGATACCAGTATTGGATCTGTTAGTGTTCGATATCAGTAACAGGCATTTGTATGTGTTCAATTTCGGTAACAGGTGTAGTTGTAAGTATTCGATATCAGTGACAGGGACCTGTGAGTGTTCGACTTCAGTGACAGTGATCGGTGAGTGTTCGAAATTAGTTTGAGAGACCTGTGAGTGTTTGATATCAGTGCCAGGGTTATTTGTGTGTTCGCTATCAGCGACAGGTGTCTGTGAGTATTCGATATCTGTAACAGGTGTCTGTGAGTGTTTGATACCAGTGACAGCAACTCTGTCAGTGTTCAATATCAGTGCCACTGATCTGTGAGTGTTCGACATCAGTGACAGGAATCGGTGAGTGTTCGAAATCAGGTTGAGGAAGCTGTGATACTTTGATATCAGTGACAGTGATCCGTGAGTGTTCGAAATTAGTTCGATAGACCTGTGAGTGTCGATATCAGTGCCTGGGTTATTTCTGTGTTTGATATCAGCGACAGGTGTCTATGAGTGTTTGATACCAGTGACAGCAACTCTGTCAGTGTTCAATATCAGTGCCAATGATCTGTGAGTGTTCGACATCAGTGACAGGAATTGGTGAGTGTTCGAAATCATTGACAAGTAACTGTGAGTGCTCAATAACAGAGAAAGTTATCTCTCAGAGTTTGATATAAGTGACAGTTCGGGGAGTGTTCGATATCAGTGAGAGGCTCGGTGAGTGCATGATATCAGTGACGGGATCTGTCAGTGTTCTATATCTGTGATATATCTGTGATAGTTCGTTATCAGTAACAGGGCATTTTAAGTGTTCAATTTCAGTAACATGTAGTTGTAATTATTCGAAATGAGTGACAGGGATCTGTGAGTTTTCAATATCAGTGAGAGGGATCTGTGAGAGTTCGATATCAGTGACAAGTATCTGTGAGTGTTTGATATCAGTGACAGGGATACTGTCAGTGTTCGATATCAGTGAGAAGGCTCTGTGGGTGCTTGATATCAGTGACAGGGATCTGTTATTGTTAGATACCAGTATTGGATCTGTTAGTGTTCGATATCAGTGACAGGGATCGGTGAGATTTGCATATCAATGACAGGGTTCTGTGTGTGTTCGATATCAGTGCTGGATCTGTGAGAGTTCGTTATCAGTAACAGGGCATTGTAAGTGTTCAAATTCAGTAACTTGTAGTTGTAATTATTCGAAATAAGTGACAGGGATCTGGGAGAGTTCGATATCAGTGAGAGAGATCGGTAAGTGTTCGATATCTGTTAGAAGTATCTGTGAGTGTTCGTTATCAGTGACAGTGGCCTGTGAGTGTTCAACATCAGTGACATGGATCTGTCAGTGTTCGATATCAGTGACAGGTGTCTGTGAGTATTTGATACCAGCGGCAGGAACTCTGTCAGTGTTCAATATCACTGCAAATGATCTGTGAGTGTTCAACATCAGTGACAGGAATCGGTGAGTGTTCGAAATCAGGTCGAGGAAGCTGTGATACTTCGATATCAGGGACAGGATGTGGTTAGTTTTCGATATCAGTGACAGGGATCGGTAAGTGTTCGATATCAGTGACAGGGATCGGTAAGTGTTCGATATCATTGACAAGTAACTGTGAGTGCTCGATATCAGTGAGAAGGCTCGGTGAGTGCATGATATCAGTGACAGGGATCTGTCAGTGTTCGATATCAGTGAGAGGGCTCGGTGAGTGCATGATATCAGTGACAGGGATCTGTCAGTGTTCGCTGTCAGTATTGTCTCTGTGACAGTTCGATATCAGTGACAGGGATCTGAGAGTGTTCGCTATAAGTGACAGGGATGTGTGAATGTTCAATATCATTGAGTGTGATCCGAGTGTGCTCGAAATCAGTAATCAACTGTCAGCATTCAATATCAGTGACAGGGTTCTCTGAGTGCTCGGATAACAGCAGCAGAGAGTTGTGAGTGTCTAACATCAGTAACAGTGAGGGGTAAGAGTTTGATATCAGTGACAGGGATCTGTGAGTGTTCGATATCAGTGATGGATCTGTGAGAGGTCGTTATCAGTAACAGAGTGTTGTAAGTGTTCAATTTCAGTAACAGGTAGTTGTAAGTATTCAAAATGAGTGAACGGGATCTGTGAGTGTTCAATATCAGTGACATGGATCTGTCAGTGTTTGATATCAGTGACAGGGATCTGTGAATGATCGACATCAGTGACAGGGACCTGTGAGTGTTTGACTTCCGTGACAGTGATCGGTGTGTGCTCGAAATCAGTTAGAGAGACCTGTGAGTGTTCGATATCAGTGCCAGGTTTATTTGTGTGTTCGATATCAGCAACATCTGTCTGTGAGAATTTGATATCAGCAACAGGTGTCTCTGAGTGTTTGATAACAGCGACAGGAACTCTGTCAGTGTTCAATATCAGTAACAAGGATCTGTGAGTGTTCGTCATCACTGACAGGAATCGGTGAGTGTTCGAAATCAGGTCGAGGGATCGGTGAGACTTCGATATCAGAGACAGGGATTGATTATTTTTCGATATCAGTGTCAGGGATCTGTGAGTTTTCGATATCTGTGAAAGGGATCGGTAAGTGTACAATATCAGTGACAGGGATCTGTGAGTTTTCGATATCAGTGAGAGGGATCGGTAAGTGTTCGATATCAGTGACAAGTATCTGTGAGTGGTCGATATCACTGACAGGGATATTGTCAGGGTTCCATATCAGTGAGAGGGCTTTGTGAGTGTTCAGTATCAGTATTGCATCTGTGAGAGTTCGAAATCAGTAACAGGGAGTTGTAAGTGTTCAATTTCAGAAACAGGTGTAGTTGTAATTATTCAAAATCAGTGACAGGGATCTGTGAATGTTTGATATCAGTGACAGGGATTTGTAAGTTTTCAATTTCAGTTACAGTTGCAGTTGTAACTTTTCAAAATCAGTGACAGGGATATTTGACTATTCATATCAGTGACACGGATCTGAGAGTGTTCGCTATAAGTGACAGGGATGTGTGAATGTTCAATATCATTGAGAGTGATCCGAGTGTGCTCGAAATCAGTAATCAACTGTTAGCATTCGATATCAGTGACAGGGTTCTCTGAGTGCTCGATAACAGCAGCAGAGAGTTGTGAGTGTCTAACATCAGTAACAGTGAGTTGTAAGAGTTTGAAATCAGTGACAGGGATCTGTGAGTGTTCGATATCAGTGATGGATCTGTGAGAGGTCGTTATCAGTAACAGAGTGTTGTATGTGTTCAATTTCAGTAACAGGTAGTTATAAGTATTCTAAATGAGTGAACGTGATCTGTGAGTGTTCGATATCAGTGACAAGTTTTTGTGAGTGTATGATATCACTGACAGGGATACTGTCAGTGATCGATATCAGTGATAGGAATCTGTCAGAGTTTTATATGTGACAGATCAGTGAGGGTTCGATATGAATGCTCTGTGAGTGCATGATATCAGTGACAGGGATCTGTCTGTGTTCGATATCAGTCACAGGGATGTGAGGGTGTTCAAAATCATTGAGAGATATCCGAGTGTCTTTGAAATAAGTAATGAACTGTTAATATTCGATATCATGAACAGGGTTCTCTGAGTGCTCGATAACAGTAGCAGAGAATTGTGAGTGTCTAATGCCAGTAACAGTGTGTTGTAAGAATTTGATATCAGTGAACAGGGATCTCTGACTGTTCGATATCAGTGACAGGAATCTGTGAATGTTCAACATCAGTGAAAGGGACCTGTGAGTGTTCGACTTCAGTGACAGTGATCGGTGAGTGTTCAAAATCAGTTCCAGAGACCTGTGAGTGTTCGATAACAGTGCAAGGGTCATTTGTGTGTTCGATATCAGCGTCATCTGTCTGTCAGTATTCCATATCAGCAACAGGTGTTTGTGAGTGTTTGATACCAGCGACAGGAACTCTATCAGTGTTCAATATCGGTGCAAATGATCTGTGAGTGTTCGACATCAGTGACAGGTATCGGTGAGTGTTCAAAGTCAGGTCGAGGGACCTGTGATACTTCGATATCAGTGACAGGGATCTGTGAATGATCGACATCAGTGACAGGGACCTGTGAGTGTTCGACTTCCGTGACAGTGATCGGTGTGTGCTCGAAATCAGTTAGAGAGACCTGTGAGTGTTCGATATCAGTGCCAGGGTTATTTGTGTGTTCGATATCAGCGACATCTGTCTGTGAGTATTTGATATCAGCAACAGGTGTCACTGAGTGTTTGATAACAGCGACAGGAACTCTGTCAGTGTTCAATATCAGTAACAATGATCTGTGAGTGTTCGTCATCACTGACAGGAATCGGTGAGTGTTCAAAATCAGGTCGAGGGTTCGGTGAGACTTTGATATCAGGGACAGGGGTTGGATAGTTTTCGATATCAGTGACAGGGATCTGTGAATGTTCAACATCAGTGACAGTGAATTGTCAGTGTTCGATATCAGAGATGGATCTGTGAGAGTTCGTTATCAGTAACAGGGCATTGTAAGTGTTCAATTTCAGTAACATTTAGTTGTAATTATTCGAATTGAGTGACAGGGATCTGTGACAGTTCGATATCAGTGACAGGGATCTGTGAGTTTTCGATATCAGTGAGAGGGATCGGTAAGTGTTCGATATCAGTGACAAGTATCTGTGAGTGGTCGATATCACTGACAGGGATACTGTCAGTGTTCCATATCAGTGAGAGGGCTCTGTGAGTGTTTAGTATCAGTATTGCATCTGTGAGAGTTCAAAATCAGTAACAGGGATCTGTGAGTATTCGATATTAGTGACAGTGATCTGTCAGAGTTCAATATCAGTGACAGGGATATTTGTGTGTTCGTTATCAGTGACAGTTGTCTGTGAGTGTTTGATACCAGGGACAGGAACTCCGTCAGTGTTCGATATCAATGACAGTGATCTGTGAGTGTTTGATATCAGTGACAGAAATCGGTGAGTGTTCGAAATCAGGTCGAGGTAGCTGTGATACTTCGATATCAGGGACAGGGATTGGTTAGTTTTCGATATCAGTGACAGGGATCGATAAGTGTTCGATATCAGTGACTGGGATCGGTAAGTGTTCGATATCATTGACAAGTAACTGTGAGTGCTCGATATCAGTGATAGCTGTCTGTCAGAGTTTGATATAAGTGACAGATCAGTGAGTGTTTGATATCAGTGAGAGGGCTCGGTGAGTGCATGATATCAGTGACAGGGATCTGTCTGTGTTCGATATCGGTATTGGATCTGTGACAGTTCGATATCAGTAACAGGGATTTGTAAGTTTACAATTTCAGTAACAGTTGCGATTGTAATTATTCAAAATCAGTGACAGGGATATGTGAGTGTTCGATATCAGTGACAGGGATCTGAGAGTGTTCGCTATAAGTGACAGGGAAGTGTGAATGTTCAATATCATTGAGATGGATCCGAGTGTGTTCGAAATCAGTAATCAACTGTTAGCATTCGATATCAGTGACAGGGTTCTCTGAGTGTTCGATAACAGCAGCAGAGAGTTGTGAGTGTCTAACATCAGTAACAGTGAGTTGTAAGAGTTTGATATCAGTGACAGGGATCTGTGAGTGTTCGATATCAGTGACAGGAAACTGTGAATGTTCGATATCAGTGACAGGGATTGGTGAGTGTTGGATATCAATGACAGCGATCTGTGAGAGTTCAACATCAGTGACATGGATCTGTCAGTGTTCAATATCAGTGACAGATCTGTGACTCTTCGATATGAGTCACAGGGATCTGTGAGTTTTCAATATCAGTGACTGGAACCGGTGAGTGTTCAACATCAGTGATAGGGATCAGTGAGTGTTTGAAATCAGGTCTAGAGGCCTGTGAGTGTTTCATGTCAGTGCCAGGGGTATTTGAGTGTTCGATATCAGTAACAGGGAGTTGTAAGTGTTCAATTTCAGTAACAGGTTTAGTTGTAAGTATTCGAAATCAGTGACAGGGATCTGTGAGTGTTTGATATCAGTGACAGGGATATTTGTGTGTTCTTTATCAGTGACAGTTGTCTGTGAAGTGTTTGATACCAGGGACAGGAACTCCGTCAGTGTTCTATATTAGTGACAGGGATCGGTGAGTGTTGCATATCAATGACAGGGATCTGTGTGTGTTCGATATCAGTGACAGGGATACTGTCAGTGTTCGATATCAGTGAGAGGGCTCTGTGTGTGTTCAGTATCAGTATTGCATCTGTGAGAGTTAGAAATCAGTAACAGGGAGTTGTAAGTGTTCAATTTCAGTAACAGGTGTAGTTGTAAGTATTCAATATCAGTGACAGGGATTGTCAGTGCTCGATATCAGTGACAGGGATCTGTGAGAGTTCAACATCAGTGACATGGATCTGTCAGTGTTCGATATCAGTGACAGATCTGTGAGTCTTCGATATGAGTCACAGTGATCTGTGAGTTTTCGATATCAGTGACCGGAACTGGTGAGTGTTTGACATCAGTGATAAGGATCAGTGAGTGTTTGAAATCAGGTCTCGAGGCCTGTGAGTGTTTCATATCAGTGCCATGGGTATTTGAGTGTTCTATATCAGCGACAGGTGTCTGTGAGTGTTTGATACCAGTGACCGGAAATCTGTCAGTGTTCGATATCAGTGACACAGATCTGTGAATGCTTGATATCAGTGAGAGGGCTCGGTGAGTGCATGATATCAGTGACAGGGATCTGTCAGTGTTCGATATCTGTGATATATCTGTGATAGTTCGTTATCAGTAACAGGGCATTTTAAGTGTTCTATTTCAGTAACATGTAGTTGTAATTATTCGAAATGAGTGACAGGGATCTGTGAGTTTTCAATATCAGTGAGAGGGATCTGTGAGAGTTCGATATCAGTGACAAGTATCTGTGAGTGTTTGATATCAGTGACAGGGATACTGTCAGTGTTCGATATCAGTGAGAAGGCTCTGTGAGTGCTTGATATCAGTGACAGGGATCTGTTATTGTTAGATACCAGTATTGGATCTGTTAGTGTTCGATATCAGTAACAGGCATTTGTATGTGTTCAATTTCGGTAACAGGTGTAGTTGTAAGTATTCGATATCAGTGACAGGTATCTGTGAGTGTTCAATATCAGTGACAGGGATCTGTCAATGTTCAACATCAGTGACAGGAACTCTGTCAGTGTTTGATATCATTGACAGGGATCTGTGACTGTTCGATACCAGTGACAGGATTCTGTCAATGTTCGACATCAGTGACAGGGACCTGTGAGTGTTCGACTTCAGTGACAGTGATCGGTGAGTGTTCGAAATTAGTTTGAGAGACCTGTGAGTGTTTGATATCAGTGCCAGGGTTATTTGTGTGTTCGCTATCAGCGACAGGTGTCTGTGAGTATTCGATATCTGTAACAGGTGTCTGTGAGTGTTTGATACCAGTGACAGCAACTCTGTCAGTGTTCAATATCAGTGCCACTGATCTGTGAGTGTTCGACATCAGTGACAGGAATCGGTGAGTGTTCGAAATCAGGTTGAGGAAGCTGTGATACTTTGATATCAGTGAATGTGATCCGTGAGTGTTCGAAATTAGTTCGATAGACCTGTGAGTGTCGATATCAGTGCCTGGGTTATTTCTGTGTTTGATATCAGCGACAGGTGTCTATGAGTGTTTGATACCAGTGACAGCAACTCTGTCAGTGTTCAATATCAGTGCCAATGATCTGTGAGTGTTCGACATCAGTGACAGGAATTGGTGAGTGTTCGAAATCATTGACAAGTAACTGTGAGTGCTCAATAACAGAGAAAGTTATCTCTCAGAGTTTGATATAAGTGACAGTTCGGGGAGTGTTCGATATCAGTGAGAGGCTCGGTGAGTGCATGATATCAGTGACGGGATCTGTCAGTGTTCTATATCTGTGATATATCTGTGATAGTTCGTTATCAGTAACAGGGCATTTTAAGTGTTCAATTTCAGTAACATGTAGTTGTAATTATTCGAAATGAGTGACAGGGATCTGTGAGTTTTCAATATCAGTGAGAGGGATCTGTGAGAGTTCGATATCAGTGACAAGTATCTGTGAGTGTTTGATATCAGTGACAGGGATACTGTCAGTGTTCGATATCAGTGAGAAGGCTCTGTGGGTGCTTGATATCAGTGACAGGGATCTGTTATTGTTAGATACCAGTATTGGATCTGTTAGTGTTCGATATCAGTGACAGGGATCGGTGAGATTTGCATATCAATGACAGGGTTCTGTGTGTGTTCGATATCAGTGCTGGATCTGTGAGAGTTCGTTATCAGTAACAGGGCATTGTAAGTGTTCAAATTCAGTAACTTGTAGTTGTAATTATTCGAAATAAGTGACAGGGATCTGGCAGAGTTCGATATCAGTGAGAGAGATCGGTAAGTGTTCGATATCTGTTAGAAGTATCTGTGAGTGTTCGTTATCAGTGACAGGGGCCTGTGAGTGTTCAACATCAGTGACATGGATCTGTCAGTGTTCGATATCAGTGACAGGTGTCTGTGAATATTTGATACCAGCGGCAGGAACTCTGTCAGTGTTCAATATCACTGCAAATGATCTGTGAGTGTTCAACATCAGTGACAGGAATCGGTGAGTGTTCGAAATCAGGTCGAGGAAGCTGTGATACTTCGATATCAGGGACAGGATGTGGTTAGTTTTCGATATCAGTGACAGGGATCGGTAAGTGTTCGATATCAGTGACAGGGATCGGTAAGTGTTCGTTATCATTGACAAGTAACTGTGAGTGCTCGATATCAGTGAGAAGGCTCGGTGAGTGCATGATATCAGTGACAGGGATCTGTCAGTGTTCGATATCAGTGAGAGGGCTCGGTGAGTGCATGATATCAGTGACAGGGATCTGTCAGTGTTCGCTGTCAGTATTGTCTCTGTGACAGTTCGATATCAGTGACAGGGATCTGAGAGTGTTCGCTATAAGTGACAGGGATGTGTGAATGTTCAATATCATTGAGTGTGATCCGAGTGTGCTCGAAATCAGTAATCAACTGTCAGCATTCAATATCAGTGACAGGGTTCTCTGAGTGCTCGGATAACAGCAGCAGAGAGTTGTGAGTGTCTAACATCAGTAACAGTGAGGGGTAAGAGTTTGATATCAGTGACAGGGATCTGTGAGTGTTCGATATCAGTGATGGATCTGTGAGAGGTCGTTATCAGTAACAGAGTGTTGTAAGTGTTCAATTTCAGTAACAGGTAGTTGTAAGTATTCAAAATGAGTGAACGGGATCTGTGAGTGTTCGATATCAGTGACATGGATCTGTCAGTGTTTGATATCAGTGACAGGGATCTGTGAATGATCGACATCAGTGACAGGGACCTGTGAGTGTTCGACTTCCGTGACAGTGATCGGTGTGTGCTCGAAATCAGTTAGAGAGACCTGTGAGTGTTCGATATCAGTGCCAGGTTTATTTGTGTGTTCGATATCAGCAACATCTGTCTGTGAGAATTTGATATCAGCAACAGGTGTCTCTGAGTGTTTGATAACAGCGACAGGAACTCTGTCAGTGTTCAATATCAGTAACAAGGATCTGTGAGTGTTCGTCATCACTGACAGGAATCGGTGAGTGTTCGAAATCAGGTCGAGGGATCGGTGAGACTTCGATATCAGAGACAGGGATTGATTATTTTTCGATATCAGTGTCAGGGATCTGTGAGTTTTCGATATCTGTGAAAGGGATCGGTAAGTGTACAATATCAGTGACAAGTATCTGTGAGTGGTCGATATCACTGACAGGGATACTGTCAGTGTTCCATATCAGTGAGAGGGCTTTGTGAGTGTTCAGTATCAGTATTGCATCTGTGAGAGTTCGAAATCAGTAACAGGGAGTTGTAAGTGTTCAATTTCAGAAACAGGTGTAGTTGTAATTATTCAAAATCAGTGACAGGGATCTGTGAATGTTTGATATCAGTGACAGGGATTTGTAAGTTTTCAATTTCAGTTACAGTTGCAGTTGTAACTTTTCAAAATCAGTGACAGGGATATTTGACTATTCATATCAGTGACACGGATCTGAGAGTGTTCGCTATAAGTGACAGGGATGTGTGAATGTTCAATATCATTGAGAGTGATCCGAGTGTGCTCGAAATCAGTAATCAACTGTTAGCATTCGATATCAGTGACAGGGTTCTCTGAGTGCTCGATAACAGCAGCAGAGAGTTGTGAGTGTCTAACATCAGTAACAGTGAGTTGTAAGAGTTTGAAATCAGTGACAGGGATCTGTGAGTGTTCGATATCAGTGATGGATCTGTGAGAGGTCGTTATCAGTAACAGAGTGTTGTATGTGTTCAATTTCAGTAACAGGTAGTTATAAGTATTCTAAATGAGTGAACGTGATCTGTGAGTGTTCGATATCAGTGACAAGTTTTTGTGAGTGTATGATATCACTGACAGGGATACTGTCAGTGATCGATATCAGTGATAGGAATCTGTCAGAGTTTTATATGTGACAGATCAGTGAGGGTTCGATATGAATGCTCTGTGAGTGCATGATATCAGTGACAGGGATCTGTCTGTGTTCGATATCAGTCACAGGGATGTGAGGGTGTTCAAAATCATTGAGAGATATCCGAGTGTCTTTGAAATAAGTAATGAACTGTTAATATTCGATATCATGAACAGGGTTCTCTGAGTGCTCGATAACAGTAGCAGAGAATTGTGAGTGTCTAATGCCAGTAACAGTGTGTTGTAAGAATTTGATATCAGTGAACAGGGATCTCTGACTGTTCGATATCAGTGACAGGAATCTGTGAATGTTCAACATCAGTGAAAGGGACCTGTGAGTGTTCGACTTCAGTGACAGTGATCGGTGAGTGTTCAAAATCAGTTCCAGAGACCTGTGAGTGTTCGATAACAGTGCAAGGGTCATTTGTGTGTTCGATATCAGCGTCATCTGTCTGTCAGTATTCCATATCAGCAACAGGTGTTTGTGAGTGTTTGATACCAGCGACAGGAACTCTATCAGTGTTCAATATCGGTGCAAATGATCTGTGAGTGTTCGACATCAGTGACAGGTATCGGTGAGTGTTCAAAGTCAGGTCGAGGGACCTGTGATACTTCGATATCAGTGACAGGGATCTGTGAATGATCGACATCAGTGACAGGGACCTGTGAGTGTTCGACTTCCGTGACAGTGATCGGTGTGTGCTCGAAATCAGTTAGAGAGACCTGTGAGTGTTCGATATCAGTGCCAGGGTTATTTGTGTGTTCGATATCAGCGACATCTGTCTGTGAGTATTTGATATCAGCAACAGGTGTCACTGAGTGTTTGATAACAGCGACAGGAACTCTGTCAGTGTTCAATATCAGTAACAATGATCTGTGAGTGTTCGTCATCACTGACAGGAATCGGTGAGTGTTCAAAATCAGGTCGAGGGTTCGGTGAGACTTTGATATCAGGGACAGGGGTTGGATAGTTTTCGATATCAGTGACAGGGATCTGTGAATGTTCAACATCAGTGACAGTGAATTGTCAGTGTTCGATATCAGTGATGGATCTGTGAGAGTTCGTTATCAGTAACAGGGCATTGTAAGTGTTCAATTTCAGTAACATTTAGTTGTAATTATTCGAATTGAGTGACAGGGATCTGTGACAGTTCGATATCAGTGACAGGGATCTGTGAGTTTTCGATATCAGTGAGAGGGATCGGTAAGTGTTCGATATCAGTGACAAGTATCTGTGAGTGGTCGATATCACTGACAGGGATACTGTCAGTGTTCCATATCAGTGAGAGGGCTCTGTGAGTGTTTAGTATCAGTATTGCATCTGTGAGAGTTCAAAATCAGTAACAGGGATCTGTGAGTATTCGATATTAGTGACAGTGATCTGTCAGAGTTCAATATCAGTGACAGGGATATTTGTGTGTTCGTTATCAGTGACAGTTGTCTGTGAGTGTTTGATACCAGGGACAGGAACTCCGTCAGTGTTCGATATCAATGACAGTGATCTGTGAGTGTTCGATATCAGTGACAGGGATTGGTTAGTTTTCGATATCATTGACAAGTAACTGTGAGTGCTCGATATCAGTGATAGCTGTCTGTCAGAGTTTGATATAAGTGACAGATCAGTGAGTGTTTGATATCAGTGAGAGGGCTCGGTGAGTGCATGATATCAGTGACAGGGATCTGTCTGTGTTCGATATCGGTATTGGATCTGTGACAGTTCGATATCAGTAACAGGGATTTGTAAGTTTACAATTTCAGTAACAGTTGCGATTGTAATTATTCAAAATCAGTGACAGGGATATGTGAGTGTTCGATATCAGTGACAGGGATCTGAGAGTGTTCGCTATAAGTGACAGGGAAGTGTGAATGTTCAATATCATTGAGATGGATCCGAGTGTGTTCGAAATCAGTAATCAACTGTTAGCATTCGATATCAGTGACAGGGTTCTCTGAGTGTTCGATAACAGCAGCAGAGAGTTGTGAGTGTCTAACATCAGTAACAGTGAGTTGTAAGAGTTTGATATCAGTGACAGGGATCTGTGAGTGTTCGATATCAGTGACAGGAAACTGTGAATGTTCGATATCAATGACAGGGATTGGTGAGTGTTGGATATCAATGACAGCGATCTGTGAGAGTTCAACATCAGTGACATGGATCTGTCAGTGTTCAATATCAGTGACAGATCTGTGACTCTTTGATATGAGTCACAGGGATCTGTGAGTTTTCAATATCAGTGACTGGAACCGGTGAGTGTTCAACATCAGTGATAGGGATCAGTGAGTGTTTGAAATCAGGTCTAGAGGCCTGTGAGTGTTTCATGTCAGTGCCAGGGGTATTTGAGTGTTCGATATCAGTAACAGGGAGTTGTAAGTGTTCAATTTCAGTAACAGGTTTAGTTGTAAGTATTCGAAATCAGTGACAGGGATCTGTGAGTGTTTGATATCAGTGACAGGGATATTTGTGTGTTCTTTATCAGTGACAGTTGTCTGTGAAGTGTTTGATACCAGGGACAGGAACTCCGTCAGTGTTCTATATTAGTGACAGGGATCGGTGAGTGTTGCATATCAATGACAGGGATCTGTGTGTGTTCGATATCAGTGACAGGGATACTGTCAGTGTTCGATATCAGTGAGAGGGCTCTGTGTGTGTTCAGTATCAGTATTGCATCTGTGAGAGTTAGAAATCAGTAACAGGGAGTTGTAAGTGTTCAATTTCAGTAACAGGTGTAGTTGTAAGTATTCAATATCAGTGACAGGGATTGTCAGTGCTCGATATCAGTGACAGGGATCTGTGAGAGTTCAACATCAGTGACATGGATCTGTCAGTGTTCGATATCAGTGACAGATCTGTGAGTCTTCGATATGAGTCACAGTGATCTGTGAGTTTTCGATATCAGTGACCGGAACTGGTGAGTGTTTGACATCAGTGATAAGGATCAGTGAGTGTTTGAAATCAGGTCTCGAGGCCTGTGAGTGTTTCATATCAGTGCCATGGGTATTTGAGTGTTCTATATCAGCGACAGGTGTCTGTGAGTGTTTGATACCAGTGACCGGAAATCTGTCAGTGTTCGATATCAGTGACACAGATCTGTGAATGCTTGATATCAGTGAGAGGGCTCGGTGAGTGCATGATATCAGTGACAGGGATCTGTCAGTGTTCGATATCTGTGATATATCTGTGATAGTTCGTTATCAGTAACAGGGCATTTTAAGTGTTCTATTTCAGTAACATGTAGTTGTAATTATTCGAAATGAGTGACAGGGATCTGTGAGTTTTCAATATCAGTGAGAGGGATCTGTGAGAGTTCGATATCAGTGACAAGTATCTGTGAGTGTTTGATATCAGTGACAGGGATACTGTCAGTGTTCGATATCAGTGAGAAGGCTCTGTGAGTGCTTGATATCAGTGACAGGGATCTGTTATTGTTAGATACCAGTATTGGATCTGTTAGTGTTCGATATCAGTAACAGGCATTTGTATGTGTTCAATTTCGGTAACAGGTGTAGTTGTAAGTATTCGATATCAGTGACAGGTATCTGTGAGTGTTCAATATCAGTGACAGGGATCTGTCAATGTTCAACATCAGTGACAGGAACTCTGTCAGTGTTTGATATCATTGACAGGGATCTGTGACTGTTCGATACCAGGGACCAGGATTCTGTCAATGTTCGACATCAGTGACAGGGACCTGTGAGTGTTCGACTTCAGTGACAGTGATCGGTGAGTGTTCGAAATTAGTTTGAGAGACCTGTGAGTGTTTGATATCAGTGCCAGGGTTATTTGTGTGTTCGCTATCAGCGACAGGTGTCTGTGAGTATTCGATATCTGTAACAGGTGTCTGTGAGTGTTTGATACCAGTGACAGCAACTCTGTCAGTGTTCAATATCAGTGCCACTGATCTGTGAGTGTTCGACATCAGTGACAGGAATCGGTGAGTGTTCGAAATCAGGTTGAGGAAGCTGTGATACTTCGATATCAGTGACAGTGATCCGTGAGTGTTCGAAATTAGTTCGATAGACCTGTGAGTGTCGATATCAGTGCCTGGGTTATTTCTGTGTTTGATATCAGCGACAGGTGTCTATGAGTGTTTGATACCAGTGACAGCAACTCTGTCAGTGTTCAATATCAGTGCCAATGATCTGTGAGTGTTCGACATCAGTGACAGGAATTGGTGAGTGTTCGAAATCATTGACAAGTAACTGTGAGTGCTCAATAACAGAGAAAGTTATCTCTCAGAGTTTGATATAAGTGACAGTTCGGGGAGTGTTCGATATCAGTGAGAGGCTCGGTGAGTGCATGATATCAGTGACGGGATCTGTCAGTGTTCTATATCTGTGATATATCTGTGATAGTTCGTTATCAGTAACAGGGCATTTTAAGTGTTCAATTTCAGTAACATGTAGTTGTAATTATTCGAAATGAGTGACAGGGATCTGTGAGTTTTCAATATCAGTGAGAGGGATCTGTGAGAGTTCGATATCAGTGACAAGTATCTGTGAGTGTTTGATATCAGTGACAGGGATACTGTCAGTGTTCGATATCAGTGAGAAGGCTCTGTGGGTGCTTGATATCAGTGACAGGGATCTGTTATTGTTAGATACCAGTATTGGATCTGTTAGTGTTCGATATCAGTGACAGGGATCGGTGAGATTTGCATATCAATGACAGGGTTCTGTGTGTGTTCGATATCAGTGCTGGATCTGTGAGAGTTCGTTATCAGTGACAGGTGTCTGTGAGTATTTGATACCAGCGGCAGGAACTCTGTCAGTGTTCAATATCACTGCAAATGATCTGTGAGTGTTCAACATCAGTGACAGGAATCGGTGAGTGTTCGAAATCAGGTCGAGGAAGCTGTGATACTTCGATATCAGGGACAGGATGTGGTTAGTTTTCGATATCAGTGACAGGGATCGGTAAGTGTTCGATATCATTGACAGGGATCGGTAAGTGTTCGATATCATTGACAAGTAACTGTGAGTGCTCGATATCAGTGAGAGGGCTCGGTGAGTGCATGATATCAGTGACAGGGATCTGTCAGTGTTCGATATCAGTGAGAGGGCTCGGTGAGTGCATGATATCAGTGACAGGGATCTGTCAGTGTTCGCTGTCAGTATTGTCTCTGTGACAGTTCGATATCAGTGACAGGGTTCTGTGAGTGTTCGATATCAGTGACAGGGATCTGAGAGTTTTCGCTATAAGTGACAGGGATGTGTGAATGTTCAATATCATTGAGTGTGATCCGAGTGTGCTCGAAATCAGTAATCAACTGTCAGCATTCAATATCAGTGACAGGGTTCTCTGAGTGCTCGGATAACAGCAGCAGAGAGTTGTGAGTGTCTAACATCAGTAACAGTGAGGGGTAAGAGTTTGATATCAGTGACAGGGATCTGTGAGTGTTCGATATCAGTGATGGATCTGTGAGAGGTCGTTATCAGTAACAGAGTGTTGTAAGTGTTCAATTTCAGTAACAGGTAGTTGTAAGTATTCAAAATGAGTGAACGGGATCTGTGAGTGTTCGATATCAGTGACATGGATCTGTCAGTGTTTGATATCAGTGACAGGGATCTGTGAATGATCGACATCAGTGACAGGGACCTGTGAGTGTTCGACTTCCGTGACAGTGATCGGTGTGTGCTCGAAATCAGTTAGAGAGACCTGTGAGTGTTCGATATCAGTGCCAGGTTTATTTGTGTGTTCGATATCAGCAACATCTGTCTGTGAGAATTTGATATCAGCAACAGGTGTCTCTGAGTGTTTGATAACAGCGACAGGAACTCTGTCAGTGTTCAATATCAGTAACAAGGATCTGTGAGTGTTCGTCATCACTGACAGGAATCGGTGAGTGTTCGAAATCAGGTCGAGGGATCGGTGAGACTTCGATATCAGAGACAGGGATTGATTATTTTTCGATATCAGTGACAGGGATCTGTGAGTTTTCGATATCTGTGAAAGGGATCGGTAAGTGTACAATATCAGTGACAAGTATCTGTGAGTGGTCGATATCACTGACAGGGATACTGTCAGTGTTCCATATCAGTGAGAGGGCTCTGTGAGTGTTCAGTATCAGTATTGCATCTGTGAGAGTTCGAAATCAGTAACAGGGAGTTGTAAGTGTTCAATTTCAGAAACAGGTGTAGTTGTAATTATTCAAAATCAGTGACAGGGATCTGTGAATGTTTGATATCAGTGACAGGGATTTGTAAGTTTTCAATTTCAGTTACAGTTGCAGTTGTAACTTTTCAAAATCAGTGACAGGGATATTTGACTATTCATATCAGTGACAGGAACCGGTGAGAGTTCGACATCAGTGAAAGGGATCGGTGAGTGTTTGAAATCAGGTTGAGAGGCCTGTAAGTGTTTGATATCAGTGCCAGGGGTATTTGAGTGTTCGATATCAGCGACAGGTGTCTGTGAGTGTTTGATACCAGTGACCAGCAGTCTGTCAGTGTTCGATATCAGTGTCATGGATCTGTGAGTGTTTGCTATCAGTGATCAGACTCTGTCAGAGTTTGATATAAGTGACAGATCGGTGAGTGTTCGATATCAGTGAGATTGATCTGTGAATGCTTGATATCAGTGACAGGTGTCTGTGAGTGTTCAGTATCAGTATTGCATCTGTGAGAGTTCAAAATCTGTAACAGGGTACTGTAAGTGTTCAATTTCAGTAACAGGTGTAGTTGTAAGTATTCGAAATCAGTGACAGGGATCTGTCAGAGTTCAATATCAGTGACAGGGATATTTGTGTGTTCGTTATCGGTGACAGTTGTCTGTGAGTGTTTGATACCAGCGACAGGAACTCCGTCAGTGTTCGATATAAGTGACAGGGATCGGTGAGTGTTGCATATCAATGACAGGGATTTGTGTGTGTTCGATATCAGTGATGGATCCAAGAGAGTTCGTTATCGGTAACAGGGCATTGTAAGTGTTCAAATTCAGTAAAATGTAGTTGTAATTATTCGAAATAAGTGACAGGGATCTGGCAGAGTTCGATATCAGTGACAGGTATCTGTGAGTTTTCGATATCAGTGAGAGAGATCGGTAAGTGTTCGATATCTGTTAGAAGTATCTGTGAGTGCTCGATATCAGTGACAGGGATCGGTGAGTGTTGCATATCAGTGACAGGGATCTGTCAGTGTTCGATATCAGTGATGGATCTGTGAGAGTTCGTTATCAGTAACAGGGGATTGTAAGTGTTCAATTTCAGTAACATTTAGTTGTAATTATTCAAATTGAGTGACAGGGATCTGTCAGCGTTTGATATCAGTGAGAGGGATCGGTAAGTGTTCGATATCAGTGACAAGTATCTGTCAGTGTTCGATATCACTGACAGGGATACTGTCAGTGTTCGATATCAGTGAGAGGGCTCTGTGTGTGTTCAGTATCAGTATTGCATCTGTGAGAGTTAGAAATCAGTAACAGGGAGTTGTAAGTGTTCAATTTCAGTAACAGGTTTAGTTGTAAGTATTCAAAATCAGTGACTGGGATCTGTGAGTGTTCGATATCAGTGACAGGGATATTTGTGTGTTCGTTATCAGCGACAGTTGTCTGTGAGTGTTTGATACCAGGGACAGGAACTCCGTCAGTGTTCGATATCAGTAACGGATCTGTGAGAGTTCGTTATCAGTAACACGGAGTTGTAAGTGTTCAATTTCAGTAACATGTAGTTGTAATTATTTGAAATAAGTGACAGGGATCTGGGAGAGTTCGATATCAGTCACAGGGATCTGTGAGTTTTCCATATCAGTGACAGGAACCGGTGAGTGTTCGACTTCAGTGATAGGAATCTGTCAGAGTTCATTATAAGTGACAGATCGGTGAGTGTTCGATATCAGTGCGAGGGCTCTATGAATGCTTAATATCAGTGACAATGTTATGTCAGTATTCGATACCAGTCTTGGATCTGTTAGTGTTCGATATCAGTGACAGGAATATTTGAGTGTTCGTTATCAGTGACAGTTGTCTGTGAGTGTTTGATACCAGCGACACGAAGTCAGTCAGTGATTGAAATCAGTGACAACGATCTGTGAGTGTTGGTTATCAGCGAGAGGGATCGGTGAGTGTTGGATATCAGTGACAGGGATGTGTGAGTGTTCAGTATCATTGAGAGGGATTAGAGTGTGTTTGAAATCAGTAATCAACTGTCAGTATTCAATATCAGTGGAGGGTTCTCTGAGAGCTCGATAACAGTAGCAGAGGAGTTGTGAGTGTCTAATGTCAGTAACAGTGTGTTGTAAGAGTTTGATATCAGTGACAGGGATACTGTCAGTGTTCGATATCAGTGAGAAGTCTCTGTGAGTGCTTGATATTAGTGACAGGGATCTGTTATAGTTAGATACCAGTTTTGGATCTGTTAGTGTTCGATATCAGTAACAGGCATTTGTATGTGTTCAATTTCGGTAACAGGTGTAGTTGTAAGTATTCGATATCAGTGACAGGTATCAGTCAATGTTCAACATCAGTGACAGGAACTCTGTCAGTGTTTGATATCATTGACAGAGATATGTGAGTTTTCCATATCAGTGCCAGTAACCGATGTGCGTTCGACATCAGTGACTGCGATCGCTGAGTGTATGAAATCAGGTCGAGAGACCTGTGAGTGTTCGATATCAGTGCCAGAGATATTTGAGTGTTTGGTATCAGTGACAGCGATCTGTGAGTGTTCAACATCAGTGACATAGAGCTGTCAGTGTTCAATATCAGTGACAGATCTGTGAGTCTTCGATATGAGTCACAGGGATCTGTGAGTTTACCATATCAGTGACAGGAACTGGTGAGAGTTCAACATCAGTTAAAGGGATCGGTGAGTGTTCAATATCACTGACATGGATTCTGTCTGTGTTCGATATCAGTGACAAAGAACTGGGAGTGTTCGATATCAGTGCCAGGGATCTGTCAATGTTCAACATCAGTGACAGGGATCTGT
Source organism: Hemitrygon akajei (assembly GCF_048418815.1). NCBI lineage: Eukaryota > Metazoa > Chordata > Chondrichthyes > Myliobatiformes > Dasyatidae > Hemitrygon > Hemitrygon akajei. The sequence continues at coordinate 62,771,583 of NC_133134.1, read as the reverse complement.
GAGTGTTCGATGTAAATGACAGGGATATTTGAGTGTTCGATATCAGCGACAGGTGTCTGAGAGTGTTCGATGTCTGTGACACGGAACTGTGAGTGTTCGCTATCAGTGATCAGACTCTGTCAGAGTTTGATATCAGTGATGGATCTGTGAGAGTTCGTTATCAGTAACAGGGCATTGTAAGTGTTCAATTTCAGTAAAGTGTAGTTGTAATTATTCGAAATAAGTGACAGGGATCTGGGAGAGTTCGATATCAGTCACAGGGATCTGGGAGAGTTCGATATCAGTCACAGGGATCTGTGAGAGTTCGATATCAGTGAGAGGGATCGGTAAGTGTTCGATATCAGTGACAGGTGTCTGTGAGTGTGCGATATCAGAAGTATCTGTGAGTGTTCGATATCAGTGACAGGGATGCTATCAGTGTTTGATATCGGTGAGAGGGCTCTGTGAGTGCTTGATATCAGTGGCAGAGATCTGTGACTGATCGATATCCGTGACAGGTACCTGTCAGTGTTCAATATCAGTGAAAAGGATATTTGTGTGTTCTTTATCAGTGACAGTTGTCTGTGAGTGTTTGATACCGGCGACAGGAACTCTGTCAGTGATTTAAATCAGTGACAAGGATCTGTGAGTGTTCGATATCAGTGACAGGGATCTGTGAGTGTTGGATATCAGCGAGAGGGATCGGTGAGTGTTGGATATCAGTGACAGGGATGTGTGAGTGTTCAAAATCATTGAGAGGGATCCGAGTGTGTTTGAAATCTGTAATCAACTGTTAGTATTCAATATCAGTGGAGTGTTCTCTGAGTGCTCGATAACAGCAGCAGAGAGTTGTGAGTTTCTAACATCAGTAACAGTGAGTTGTAAGAGTTTGATATCAGTGACGGGGATCTGTGAGTGTTCGATATCAGTGACAGGAATCTGTGAATGTTTGACATCAGTGACAGGGATCTGTCAGTGTTCGATATCAGTGATGGATCTGTGAGAGTTCGTTATCAGTAACAGGGCATTGTAAGTGTTCAATTTCTGTAACATTTAGTTGTAATTATTCAAATTGAGTGACAGGGATCTGTGAGAGTTCAATATCAGTCACAGGGACCTGTGAGAGTTCGATATGTGTGACAGGGATCTGTGAGTATACGATATCAGTGACAGGTGTCTGTGAGTGTTCAGTATCAGTATTGCATCTGTGAGACTTCGAAATCAGTAACAGGGAGTTGTAAGTGTTCAATTTCAGTAACAGGTTTAGTTGTAAGTATTCAAAATCAGTGACACAGATCGGTGAGTGTTCGATATCAATGAGAGGGCTCTGTGAATGCATGATATCAGTGACAGGGATCTGTCAGTGTTCGATATCAGTAACAGGGATTTGAAAGTTTTCAATTTCAGCATCAGTTGTAGTTGTATGTATTCAAAATCAGTGACAGGGATCTGTGAGTATTCGATATCAGTGATAGGGATATTTGTGTGTTTGTTATCAGCGACAGTTGTCTGTGAGTGTTTGATACCAGCGACAGGAAGTCTGTCAGTGATTTAAATCAGTGACAAGGATCTGTGAGTGTTCAATATCAGTGACAGGTATCTGTGAGTGTTGGATATCAGTGACAGGGATGTGTGAGTGTTCAATATCATTGAGAGGGATCCGAGAGAGTTTGAAATCAGTAATCAGCTGTTACCATTCAATATCAGTGACAGGGTTCTCTGAGTGCTCGATAACAGCAGCAGAGAGTGCTGAGTGTCTAACATCAGTAACAGTGAGTTGTAAGAGTTTGCTATCAGTGACAGGGAACTATGAGTGTTCGATATCAGTGACAGGAATCTGTGAATGTTCGACATCAGAGACTGGGATCTGTCAGTGTTCGATATCAGTGATGGATCTGTGAGAGTTCGTTATCAGTAACAGGGCATTGTAAGTGTTCAATTTCAGTAACATTTAGTTGTAATTATTCAAATTGAGTGAGAAGGATCTTTGAGAGTTCGATATCAGTCACAGGGATCTGTGAGAGTTCGTTATCAGTCACTGGGATCTGTGAGAGTTCGATATCAGTCACAGGGATCTGTGAGAGTTCGATATCAGTGACAAAGCTCTGTGAGTGTTCAGTATCAGTATTGCATCTTTGAGACTTCGAAATCAGTAACAGGGAGTTGTAAGTGTTCAATTTCAGTAACAGGTTTAGTTGTAAGTATTCAAAATCAGTGACAGAGATCTGTGAGTGTTTGATATCAGTGACAGGGATATTTGTGTGTTTGTTATTTGCAACAGTTTTCTGTGAGTGTTTGATACCAGGGACAGGAACTCCGTCAGTGTTCAATATCAGTGACTGGGATCGGTGAGTGTTGGATATCATTGCCAGGGATCTGTGTGAGTTCAACATCTGTGACATGGATCAGTCAGTGTTCGATATCAGTGACAGATCTCTGAGTCTTCGATATGAGTCACAGGGATCTGTGAGTTTTCGATATCAGTGACAGGGATATTTGTGTGTTTCTTATTTGCAACCGTTTTCTGTGAGTGTTCGATATCAGTGACTGGTATCTGTGAGTGTTGGATATCAGTGACAGGGATTTGAAAGTTTTCAATTTCAGCATCAGTTGTAGTTGTATGTATTCAAAATCAGTGACAGGGATCTGTGAGTATTCGATATCAGTGATAGGGATATTTGTGTGCTTGTTATCAGCGACAGTTGTCTGTGAGTGTTTGATACCAGCGACAGGAAGTCTGTCAGTGATTTAAATCAGTGACAAGGATCTGTGAGTGTTCAATATCAGTGACAGGTATCTGTGAGTGTTGGATATCAGTGACAGGGATGTGTGAGTGTTCAATATCATTGAGAGGGATCCGAGAGAGTTTGAAATCAGTAATCATCTGTTACCATTCAATATCAGTGACAGGGTTCTCTGAGTGCTCGATAACAGCAGCAGAGAGTTGTGAGTGTCTAACATCAGTAACAGTGAGTTGTAAGAGTTTGCTATCAGAGACAGGGAACTATGAGTGTTCGATATCAGTGACAGGAATCTGTGAATGTTCGACATCAGAGACTGGGATCTGTCAGTGTTCGATATCCGTGAAGGATCTTTGAGAGTTCGTAATCAGTAACAGGGCATTGTAAATGTTCAATTTCAGTAACATTTAGATGTAATTATTCAAATTGAGTGAGAAGGATCTTTGAGAGTTCGATATCAGTCACAGGGATCTGTGAGAGTTCGTTATCAGTCACTGGGATCTGTGAGAGTTCGATATCAGTCACAGGGATCTGTGAGAGTTCGATATCAGTGACAAAGCTCTGTGAGTGTTCAGTATCAGTATTGCATCTGTGAGACTTCGAAATCAGTAACAGGGAGTTGTAAGTGTTCAATTTCAGTAACAGGTTTAGTTGTAAGTATTCAAAATCAGTGACAGAGATCTGTGAGTGTTTGATATCAGTGACAGGGATATTTGTGTGTTTGTTATTTGCAACAGTTTTCTGTGAGTGTTTGATACCAGGGACAGGAACTCCGTCAGTGTTCAATATCAGTGACAGGGATCGGTGAGTGTTGGATATCATTGCCAGGGATCTGTGAGAGTTCAACATCAGTGACATGGATCTGTCAGTGTTCGATATCAGTGACAGATCTATGAGTCTTCGATATGAGTCACAGGGATCTGTGAGTTTTCAATATCAGTGACCGGAACCGGTGAGTGTTCGACATCAGTGATAGGGATCAGTGAGTGTTTGAAATCAGGTCTAGAGGCCTGTGAGTGTTTCATGTCAGTGCCAGCGGTATTTCAGTGTTCGATATCAGCGACAGGTGTCTGTGAGTGTTTGATACCAGTGACCGGAAGTCTGTCAGTGTTCGATATCAGTGACAAAGCTCTGTCAGTGTTCAGTATCAGTATTGCATCTGTGAGACTTCAAAATCAATAACAGGGTGTTGTAAGTGTTCAAATTCAGTAACAGGTTTAGTTGTAAGTATTCAAAATCAGTGACAGAGATCTGTGAGTGTTCGATATCAGTGACTGGTATCTGTGAGTGTTGGATGTCAGTGACAGAGATGTGTGAGTGTTCAAGATCATTGAGAGGGATCCAAGAGTGTTTGAAATCAGTAATCAGCTGTTACCATTCAATATCAGTGACAGGGTTCTCTGAGTGCTCGATAACAGCAGCAGAGAGTTGTGAGTGTCTAACATCAGTAACAGTGAGTTGTAAGAGTTTGCTATCAGTGACAGGGAACTATGAGTGTTCGATATCAGTGACAGGAATCTGTGAATGTTCGACATCAGAGACTGGGATCTGTCAGTGTTCAATATCAGTGATGGATCTGAGAGAGTTCGTTATCAGTAACAGGGCATTGTAAGTGTTCAATTTCAGTAACATTTAGTTGTAATTATTCAAATTGAGTGAGAGGGATCTTTGAGAGTTCGATATCAGTCACAGGGATCTGTGAGAGTTCGTTATCAGTCACAGGGAGTTGTAAGTGTTCAATTTCAGTAACAGGTTTAGTTGTATGTATTCAAAATCAGTGACAGAGATCTGTGAGTGTTCGATATCAGTGACAGGGATATTTGTGTGTTTGTTATTAGCGACAGTTGTCTGTGAGTGTTTGATACCAGCGACAGGAAGTCTGTCAGTGATTTAAATCAGTGACAAGGATCTGTGAGTGTTCGATATCAGTGACAGGGATCTGTGAGTGTTCGATATCAGTGACAGGGATCAGTGAGTGTTCAACATCAGTAACATGGATCTGTCAGTGCTCGATATCAGTGACAGGGATCTGTCAGAGTTGGATATAAGTGACAGATCGGTGAGTGTTCGATATCAATGAGAGGGCTCTGTGAATGCATGATATCAGTGACAGGGATCTGTCAGTGTTCGATACCAGTATTGGATCTGTGAGTGTTCGATATCAGTAACAGGGATTTGAAAGTTTTCAATTTCAGCATCAGTTGTAGTTGTATGTATTCAAAATCAGTGACAGGGATCTGTGAGTATTCAATATCAGTGATAGGGATATTTGTGTGTTTGTTGTCAGCGACAGTTGTCTGTGAGTGTTTGATACCAGCGACAGGAAGTCTGTCAGTGATTTAAATCAGTGACAAGGATCTGTGAGTGTTCAATATCAGTGACAGGTATCTGTGAGTGTTGGATATCAGTGACAGGGATGTGTGAGTGTTCAATTTCAGTAACAGGTTTAGTTGTATGTATTCAAAATCAGTGACAGAGATCTGTGAGTGTTCGATATCAGTGACAGGGATATTTGTGTGTTTGTTATTTTCAACAGTTTCCTGTGAGTGTTTGATCCCTGGGACAGGAACTCCGTCAGTGTTCAATATCAGTAACAGGGATCGGTGAGTGTTGGATATCAATGCCAGGGATCTGTGAGAGTTCAACATCAGTGACATGGATCTGTCAGTGTGTGAAATCAGTGACAGGGATCTGTGAATGTTCAATATCAGTGACAAGGATCTGTTAATGTTCAACATCAGTGACAGTAACTCTGTCAGTGTTTAATATCAGTGACAGGGATCTGTGAGTTTTCCATATCAGTGACAGGAACCGATGTGTGTTCGATATCAGTGATAGGGATCTGACAGAGTTTGTTATAAGTGACAGATCGGTGAGTGTTCGATATCAGTGAGAGGGCTCTGTGAATGCTTGATATAAGTGACAGGGACCTGTCAGTGTTCGATACCAGTATTGGATCTGTGAGTGTTCGATATCAGTAACAGGGATTTGAAAGTTTTCAATTTCAGCAACAGTTGTAGTTGTATGTTTTCAAAATCAGTGACAGGGATCTGTGAGTATGCGATATCAGTGATAGGGATCTGTAAGTATTCGATATCAGTGACAGGAATCTGTGAGTGTACGATATCAGTGACAGGGATCTGTGAGTGTTCGATATCAGTGACAGGGATCTGTGAGTGTTCAACATTAGTGACATGGATCTGTCAGTGCTCGATATCAGTGAAAGGGATCTGTCAGAGTTCGTTATAAGTGACAGATCAGTGAGTGTTCGATATCAGTGAGAGGGCTCTGTGAATGCATGATATCAGTGACAGGGATATTTGTGTGTTTGTTATTAGCGACAGTTGTCTGTGAGTGTTTGATACCAGCGACAGGAAGTCTGTCAGTGATTTAAATCAGTGACAAGGATCTGTGAGTGTTCGATATCAGTGACAGGGATCTGTGAGTGTTCGATATCAGTGACAGGGATCAGTGAGTGTTCAACATCAGTGACATGGATCTGTCAGTGCTCGATATCAGTGACAGGGATCTGTCAGAGTTTGATATAAGTGACAGATCGGTGAGTGTTCGATATCAATGAGAGGGCTCTGTGAATGCATGATATCAGTGACAGGGATCTGTCAGTGGTCGATATCAGTAACAGGGATTTGAAAGTTTTCAATTTCAGCAACAGTTGTAGTTGTATGTATTCAAAATCAGTTACAGGGATCTGTGAGTATTCGATATCAGTGATAGGGATGTTTGTGTGTTTGTTATCAGCGACAGTTGTCTGTGAGTGTTTGATACCAGCGACAGGAAGTCTGTCAGTGATTTAAATCATTGACAAGGATCTGTGTGTGTTCAATATCAGTGACAGGTATCTGTGAGTGTTGGATATCAGTGACAGGGATGTGTGAGTGTTCAAGATCATTGAGAGGGATCCGAGAGTGTTTGAAATCAGTAATCAGCTGTTACCATTCAATATCAGTGACAGGGTTCTCTGAGTGCTCGATAACAGCAGCAGAGAGTTGTGAGTGTCTAACATCAGTAACAGTGAGTTGTAAGAGTTTGCTATCAGTGACAGGGAACTATGAGGGTTCGATATCAGTGACAGGAATCTGTGAATGTTCGACATCAGAGACTGGGATCTGTCAGTGTTCGATATCAGCGACAGGTGTCTGTGAGTGTTTGATACCAGTGACCGGAAGTCTGTCAGTGTTCGATATCAGTGACAAAGCTCTGTCAGTGTTCAGTATCAGTATTGCATCTGTGAGACTTCAAAATCAATAACAGGGTGTTGTAAGTGTTCAAATTCAGTAACAGGTTTAGTTGTAAGTATTCAAAATCAGTGACAGAGATCTGTGAGTGTTCGATATCAGTGACTGGTATCTGTGAGTGTTGGATGTCAGTGACAGAGATGTGTGAGTGTTCAAGATCATTGAGAGGGATCCAAGAGTGTTTGAAATCAGTAATCAGCTGTTACCATTCAATATCAGTGACAGGGTTCTCTGAGTGCTCGATAACAGCAGCAGAGAGTTGTGAGTGTCTAACATCAGTAACAGTGAGTTGTAAGAGTTTGCTATCAGTGACAGGGAACTATGAGTGTTCGATATCAGTGACAGGAATCTGTGAATGTTCGACATCAGAGACTGGGATCTGTCAGTGTTCAATATCAGTGATGGATCTGAGAGAGTTCGTTATCAGTAACAGGGCATTGTAAGTGTTCAATTTCAGTAACATTTAGTTGTAATTATTCAAATTGAGTGAGAGGGATCTTTGAGAGTTCGATATCAGTCACAGGGATCTGTGAGAGTTCGTTATCAGTCACAGGGAGTTGTAAGTGTTCAATTTCAGTAACAGGTTTAGTTGTATGTATTCAAAATCAGTGACAGAGATCTGTGAGTGTTCGATATCAGTGACAGGGATATTTGTGTGTTTGTTATTAGCGACAGTTGTCTGTGAGTGTTTGATACCAGCGACAGGAAGTCTGTCAGTGATTTAAATCAGTGACAAGGATCTGTGAGTGTTCGATATCAGTGACAGGGATCTGTGAGTGTTCGATATCAGTGACAGGGATCAGTGAGTGTTCAACATCAGTAACATGGATCTGTCAGTGCTCGATATCAGTGACAGGGATCTGTCAGAGTTGGATATAAGTGACAGATCGGTGAGTGTTCGATATCAATGAGAGGGCTCTGTGAATGCATGATATCAGTGACAGGGATCTGTCAGTGTTCGATACCAGTATTGGATCTGTGAGTGTTCGATATCAGTAACAGGGATTTGAAAGTTTTCAATTTCAGCATCAGTTGTAGTTGTATGTATTCAAAATCAGTGACAGGGATCTGTGAGTATTCAATATCAGTGATAGGGATATTTGTGTGTTTGTTGTCAGCGACAGTTGTCTGTGAGTGTTTGATACCAGCGACAGGAAGTCTGTCAGTGATTTAAATCAGTGACAAGGATCTGTGAGTGTTCAATATCAGTGACAGGTATCTGTGAGTGTTGGATATCAGTGACAGGGATGTGTGAGTGTTCAATTTCAGTAACAGGTTTAGTTGTATGTATTCAAAATCAGTGACAGAGATCTGTGAGTGTTCGATATCAGTGACAGGGATATTTGTGTGTTTGTTATTTTCAACAGTTTCCTGTGAGTGTTTGATCCCTGGGACAGGAACTCCGTCAGTGTTCAATATCAGTAACAGGGATCGGTGAGTGTTGGATATCAATGCCAGGGATCTGTGAGAGTTCAACATCAGTGACATGGATCTGTCAGTGTGTGAAATCAGTGACAGGGATCTGTGAATGTTCAATATCAGTGACAAGGATCTGTTAATGTTCAACATCAGTGACAGTAACTCTGTCAGTGTTTAATATCAGTGACAGGGATCTGTGAGTTTTCCATATCAGTGACAGGAACCGATGTGTGTTCGATATCAGTGATAGGGATCTGACAGAGTTTGTTATAAGTGACAGATCGGTGAGTGTTCGATATCAGTGAGAGGGCTCTGTGAATGCTTGATATAAGTGACAGGGACCTGTCAGTGTTCGATACCAGTATTGGATCTGTGAGTGTTCGATATCAGTAACAGGGATTTGAAAGTTTTCAATTTCAGCAACAGTTGTAGTTGTATGTTTTCAAAATCAGTGACAGGGATCTGTGAGTATGCGATATCAGTGATAGGGATCTGTAAGTATTCGATATCAGTGACAGGAATCTGTGAGTGTACGATATCAGTGACAGGGATCTGTGTGTGTTCGATATCAGTGACAGGGATCTGTGAGTGTTCAACATTAGTGACATGGATCTGTCAGTGCTCGATATCAGTGAAAGGGATCTGTCAGAGTTCGTTATAAGTGACAGATCAGTGAGTGTTCGATATCAGTGAGAGGGCTCTGTGAATGCATGATATCAGTGACAGGGATATTTGTGTGTTTGTTATTAGCGACAGTTGTCTGTGAGTGTTTGATACCAGCGACAGGAAGTCTGTCAGTGATTTAAATCAGTGACAAGGATCTGTGAGTGTTCAATATCAGTGACAGGGATCTGTGAGTGTTCGATATCAGTGACAGGGATCAGTGAGTGTTCAACATCAGTAACATGGATCTGTCAGTGCTCGATATCAGTGACAGGGATCTGTCAGAGTTGGATATAAGTGACAGATCGGTGAGTGTTCGATATCAATGAGAGGGCTCTGTGAATGCATGATATCAGTGACAGGGATCTGTCAGTGTTCGATACCAGTATTGGATCTGTGAGTGTTCGATATCAGTAACAGGGATTTGAAAGTTTTCAATTTCAGCATCAGTTGTAGTTGTATGTATTCAAAATCAGTGACAGGGATCTGTGAGTATTCAATATCAGTGATAGGGATATTTGTGTGTTTGTTGTCAGCGACAGTTGTCTGTGAGTGTTTGATACCAGCGACAGGAAGTCTGTCAGTGATTTAAATCAGTGACAAGGATCTGTGAGTGTTCAATATCAGTGACAGGTATCTGTGAGTGTTGGATATCAGTGACAGGGATGTGTGAGTGTTCAATTTCAGTAACAGGTTTAGTTGTATGTATTCAAAATCAGTGACAGAGATCTGTGAGTGTTCGATATCAGTGACAGGGATATTTGTGTGTTTGTTATTTTCAACAGTTTCCTGTGAGTGTTTGATCCCTGGGACAGGAACTCCGTCAGTGTTCAATATCAGTAACAGGGATCGGTGAGTGTTGGATATCAATGCCAGGGATCTGTGAGAGTTCAACATCAGTGACATGGATCTGTCAGTGTGTGAAATCAGTGACAGGGATCTGTGAATGTTCAATATCAGTGACAAGGATCTGTTAATGTTCAACATCAGTGACAGTAACTCTGTCAGTGTTTAATATCAGTGACAGGGATCTGTGAGTTTTCCATATCAGTGACAGGAACCGATGTGTGTTCGATATCAGTGATAGGGATCTGACAGAGTTTGTTATAAGTGACAGATCGGTGAGTGTTCGATATCAGTGAGAGGGCTCTGTGAATGCTTGATATAAGTGACAGGGACCTGTCAGTGTTCGATACCAGTATTGGATCTGTGAGTGTTCGATATCAGTAACAGGGATTTGAAAGTTTTCAATTTCAGCAACAGTTGTAGTTGTATGTTTTCAAAATCAGTGACAGGGATCTGTGAGTATGCGATATCAGTGATAGGGATCTGTAAGTATTCGATATCAGTGACAGGAATCTGTGAGTGTACGATATCAGTGACAGGGATCTGTGAGTGTTCGATATCAGTGACAGGGATCTGTGAGTGTTCAACATTAGTGACATGGATCTGTCAGTGCTCGATATCAGTGAAAGGGATCTGTCAGAGTTCGTTATAAGTGACAGATCAGTGAGTGTTCGATATCAGTGAGAGGGCTCTGTGAATGCATGATATCAGTGACAGGGATATTTGTGTGTTTGTTATTAGCGACAGTTGTCTGTGAGTGTTTGATACCAGCGACAGGAAGTCTGTCAGTGATTTAAATCAGTGACAAGGATCTGTGAGTGTTCGATATCAGTGACAGGGATCTGTGAGTGTTCGATATCAGTGACAGGGATCAGTGAGTGTTCAACATCAGTGACATGGATCTGTCAGTGCTCGATATCAGTGACAGGGATCTGTCAGAGTTTGATATAAGTGACAGATCGGTGAGTGTTCGATATCAATGAGAGGGCTCTGTGAATGCATGATATCAGTGACAGGGATCTGTCAGTGGTCGATATCAGTAACAGGGATTTGAAAGTTTTCAATTTCAGCAACAGTTGTAGTTGTATGTATTCAAAATCAGTTACAGGGATCTGTGAGTATTCGATATCAGTGATAGGGATGTTTGTGTGTTTGTTATCAGCGACAGTTGTCTGTGAGTGTTTGATACCAGCGACAGGAAGTCTGTCAGTGATTTAAATCATTGACAAGGATCTGTGTGTGTTCAATATCAGTGACAGGTATCTGTGAGTGTTGGATATCAGTGACAGGGATGTGTGAGTGTTCAAGATCATTGAGAGGGATCCGAGAGTGTTTGAAATCAGTAATCAGCTGTTACCATTCAATATCAGTGACAGGGTTCTCTGAGTGCTCGATAACAGCAGCAGAGAGTTGTGAGTGTCTAACATCAGTAACAGTGAGTTGTAAGAGTTTGCTATCAGTGACAGGGAACTATGAGGGTTCGATATCAGTGACAGGAATCTGTGAATGTTCGACATCAGAGACTGGGATCTGTCAGTGTTCGATATCAGCGACAGGTGTCTGTGAGTGTTTGATACCAGTGACCGGAAGTCTGTCAGTGTTCGATATCAGTGACAAAGCTCTGTCAGTGTTCAGTATCAGTATTGCATCTGTGAGACTTCAAAATCAATAACAGGGTGTTGTAAGTGTTCAAATTCAGTAACAGGTTTAGTTGTAAGTATTCAAAATCAGTGACAGAGATCTGTGAGTGTTCGATATCAGTGACTGGTATCTGTGAGTGTTGGATGTCAGTGACAGAGATGTGTGAGTGTTCAAGATCATTGAGAGGGATCCAAGAGTGTTTGAAATCAGTAATCAGCTGTTACCATTCAATATCAGTGACAGGGTTCTCTGAGTGCTCGATAACAGCAGCAGAGAGTTGTGAGTGTCTAACATCAGTAACAGTGAGTTGTAAGAGTTTGCTATCAGTGACAGGGAACTATGAGTGTTCGATATCAGTGACAGGAATCTGTGAATGTTCGACATCAGAGACTGGGATCTGTCAGTGTTCAATATCAGTGATGGATCTGAGAGAGTTCGTTATCAGTAACAGGGCATTGTAAGTGTTCAATTTCAGTAACATTTAGTTGTAATTATTCAAATTGAGTGAGAGGGATCTTTGAGAGTTCGATATCAGTCACAGGGATCTGTGAGAGTTCGTTATCAGTCACAGGGAGTTGTAAGTGTTCAATTTCAGTAACAGGTTTAGTTGTATGTATTCAAAATCAGTGACAGAGATCTGTGAGTGTTCGATATCAGTGACAGGGATATTTGTGTGTTTGTTATTAGCGACAGTTGTCTGTGAGTGTTTGATACCAGCGACAGGAAGTCTGTCAGTGATTTAAATCAGTGACAAGGATCTGTGAGTGTTCGATATCAGTGACAGGGATCTGTGAGTGTTCGATATCAGTGACAGGGATCAGTGAGTGTTCAACATCAGTAACATGGATCTGTCAGTGCTCGATATCAGTGACAGGGATCTGTCAGAGTTGGATATAAGTGACAGATCGGTGAGTGTTCGATATCAATGAGAGGGCTCTGTGAATGCATGATATCAGTGACAGGGATCTGTCAGTGTTCGATACCAGTATTGGATCTGTGAGTGTTCGATATCAGTAACAGGGATTTGAAAGTTTTCAATTTCAGCATCAGTTGTAGTTGTATGTATTCAAAATCAGTGACAGGGATCTGTGAGTATTCAATATCAGTGATAGGGATATTTGTGTGTTTGTTGTCAGCGACAGTTGTCTGTGAGTGTTTGATACCAGCGACAGGAAGTCTGTCAGTGATTTAAATCAGTGACAAGGATCTGTGAGTGTTCAATATCAGTGACAGGTATCTGTGAGTGTTGGATATCAGTGACAGGGATGTGTGAGTGTTCAATTTCAGTAACAGGTTTAGTTGTATGTATTCAAAATCAGTGACAGAGATCTGTGAGTGTTCGATATCAGTGACAGGGATATTTGTGTGTTTGTTATTTTCAACAGTTTCCTGTGAGTGTTTGATCCCTGGGACAGGAACTCCGTCAGTGTTCAATATCAGTAACAGGGATCGGTGAGTGTTGGATATCAATGCCAGGGATCTGTGAGAGTTCAACATCAGTGACATGGATCTGTCAGTGTGTGAAATCAGTGACAGGGATCTGTGAATGTTCAATATCAGTGACAAGGATCTGTTAATGTTCAACATCAGTGACAGTAACTCTGTCAGTGTTTAATATCAGTGACAGGGATCTGTGAGTTTTCCATATCAGTGACAGGAACCGATGTGTGTTCGATATCAGTGATAGGGATCTGACAGAGTTTGTTATAAGTGACAGATCGGTGAGTGTTCGATATCAGTGAGAGGGCTCTGTGAATGCTTGATATAAGTGACAGGGACCTGTCAGTGTTCGATACCAGTATTGGATCTGTGAGTGTTCGATATCAGTAACAGGGATTTGAAAGTTTTCAATTTCAGCAACAGTTGTAGTTGTATGTTTTCAAAATCAGTGACAGGGATCTGTGAGTATGCGATATCAGTGATAGGGATCTGTAAGTATTCGATATCAGTGACAGGAATCTGTGAGTGTACGATATCAGTGACAGGGATCTGTGTGTGTTCGATATCAGTGACAGGGATCTGTGAGTGTTCAACATTAGTGACATGGATCTGTCAGTGCTCGATATCAGTGAAAGGGATCTGTCAGAGTTCGTTATAAGTGACAGATCAGTGAGTGTTCGATATCAGTGAGAGGGCTCTGTGAATGCATGATATCAGTGACAGGGATATTTGTGTGTTTGTTATTAGCGACAGTTGTCTGTGAGTGTTTGATACCAGCGACAGGAAGTCTGTCAGTGATTTAAATCAGTGACAAGGATCTGTGAGTGTTCAATATCAGTGACAGGGATCTGTGAGTGTTCGATATCAGTGACAGGGATCAGTGAGTGTTCAACATCAGTAACATGGATCTGTCAGTGCTCGATATCAGTGACAGGGATCTGTCAGAGTTGGATATAAGTGACAGATCGGTGAGTGTTCGATATCAATGAGAGGGCTCTGTGAATGCATGATATCAGTGACAGGGATCTGTCAGTGTTCGATACCAGTATTGGATCTGTGAGTGTTCGATATCAGTAACAGGGATTTGAAAGTTTTCAATTTCAGCATCAGTTGTAGTTGTATGTATTCAAAATCAGTGACAGGGATCTGTGAGTATTCAATATCAGTGATAGGGATATTTGTGTGTTTGTTGTCAGCGACAGTTGTCTGTGAGTGTTTGATACCAGCGACAGGAAGTCTGTCAGTGATTTAAATCAGTGACAAGGATCTGTGAGTGTTCAATATCAGTGACAGGTATCTGTGAGTGTTGGATATCAGTGACAGGGATGTGTGAGTGTTCAATTTCAGTAACAGGTTTAGTTGTATGTATTCAAAATCAGTGACAGAGATCTGTGAGTGTTCGATATCAGTGACAGGGATATTTGTGTGTTTGTTATTTTCAACAGTTTCCTGTGAGTGTTTGATCCCTGGGACAGGAACTCCGTCAGTGTTCAATATCAGTAACAGGGATCGGTGAGTGTTGGATATCAATGCCAGGGATCTGTGAGAGTTCAACATCAGTGACATGGATCTGTCAGTGTGTGAAATCAGTGACAGGGATCTGTGAATGTTCAATATCAGTGACAAGGATCTGTTAATGTTCAACATCAGTGACAGTAACTCTGTCAGTGTTTAATATCAGTGACAGGGATCTGTGAGTTTTCCATATCAGTGACAGGAACCGATGTGTGTTCGATATCAGTGATAGGGATCTGACAGAGTTTGTTATAAGTGACAGATCGGTGAGTGTTCGATATCAGTGAGAGGGCTCTGTGAATGCTTGATATAAGTGACAGGGACCTGTCAGTGTTCGATACCAGTATTGGATCTGTGAGTGTTCGATATCAGTAACAGGGATTTGAAAGTTTTCAATTTCAGCAACAGTTGTAGTTGTATGTTTTCAAAATCAGTGACAGGGATCTGTGAGTATGCGATATCAGTGATAGGGATCTGTAAGTATTCGATATCAGTGACAGGAATCTGTGAGTGTACGATATCAGTGACAGGGATCTGTGAGTGTTCGATATCAGTGACAGGGATCTGTGAGTGTTCAACATTAGTGACATGGATCTGTCAGTGCTCGATATCAGTGAAAGGGATCTGTCAGAGTTCGTTATAAGTGACAGATCAGTGAGTGTTCGATATCAGTGAGAGGGCTCTGTGAATGCATGATATCAGTGACAGGGATATTTGTGTGTTTGTTATTAGCGACAGTTGTCTGTGAGTGTTTGATACCAGCGACAGGAAGTCTGTCAGTGATTTAAATCAGTGACAAGGATCTGTGAGTGTTCGATATCAGTGACAGGGATCTGTGAGTGTTCGATATCAGTGACAGGGATCAGTGAGTGTTCAACATCAGTGACATGGATCTGTCAGTGCTCGATATCAGTGACAGGGATCTGTCAGAGTTTGATATAAGTGACAGATCGGTGAGTGTTCGATATCAATGAGAGGGCTCTGTGAATGCATGATATCAGTGACAGGGATCTGTCAGTGGTCGATATCAGTAACAGGGATTTGAAAGTTTTCAATTTCAGCAACAGTTGTAGTTGTATGTATTCAAAATCAGTTACAGGGATCTGTGAGTATTCGATATCAGTGATAGGGATGTTTGTGTGTTTGTTATCAGCGACAGTTGTCTGTGAGTGTTTGATACCAGCGACAGGAAGTCTGTCAGTGATTTAAATCATTGACAAGGATCTGTGTGTGTTCAATATCAGTGACAGGTATCTGTGAGTGTTGGATATCAGTGACAGGGATGTGTGAGTGTTCAAGATCATTGAGAGGGATCCGAGAGTGTTTGAAATCAGTAATCAGCTGTTACCATTCAATATCAGTGACAGGGTTCTCTGAGTGCTCGATAACAGCAGCAGAGAGTTGTGAGTGTCTAACATCAGTAACAGTGAGTTGTAAGAGTTTGCTATCAGTGACAGGGAACTATGAGGGTTCGATATCAGTGACAGGAATCTGTGAATGTTCGACATCAGAGACTGGGATCTGTCAGTGTTCGATATCAGTGATGGATCTGAGAGAGTTCGTTATCAGTAACAGGGCATTGTAACTGTTCAATTTCAGTAACATTTAGTTGTAATTATTCAAATTGAGTGAGAGGGATCTTTGAGAGTTTGATATCAGTCACAGGGATCTGTGAGAGTTCGTTATCAGTCACAGGGATCTGTGAGTGTTCGATATCAGTCACAGGGATCTGTGAGAGTTCGATATCAGTGACAGGGATCTGTGCATTTACGATATCAGTGAGAGGGATCGGTAAGTGTTCGATATCAGTGACAGGTGTCTGTGAGTGTTGGATATCAGTGACAGGGATGTGTGAGTGTTCAATATCATTGAGAGGGATCCGAGAGAGTTTGAAATCAGTAATCAGCTGTTACCATTCAATATCAATGACAGGGTTCTCTGAGTGCTCGATAACAGCAGCAGAGAGTGGTGAGTGTCTAACATCAGTAACAGTGAGTTGTAAGATATCAGTCACTGGGATCTGTGAGAGTTCGATATCAGTCACAGGGATCTGTGAGAGTTCGATATCAGTGACAAAGCTCTGTGAGTGTTCAGTATCAGTATTGCATCTTTGAGACTTCGAAATCAGTAACAGGGAGTTGTAAGTGTTCAATTTCAGTAACAGGTTTAGTTGTAAGTATTCAAAATCAGTGACAGTGATCTGTGAGTGTTTGATATCAGTGACAGGGATATTTGTGTGTTTGTTATTTGCAACAGTTTTCTGTGAGTGTTTGATACCAGGGACAGGAACTCCGTCAGTGTTCAATATCAGTGACTGGGATCGGTGAGTGTTAGATATCATTGCCAGGGATCTGTGTGAGTTCAACATCTGTGACATGGATCAGTCAGTGTTTGATATCAGTGACAGATCTCTGAGTCTTCGATATGAGTCACAGGGATCTGTGAGTTTTCTATATCAGTGACAGGGATATTTGTGTGTTTCATATTTGCAACCGTTTTCTGTGAGTGTTCGATATCAGTGACTGGTATCTGTGAGTGCACGATATCAGTGACAGGGATCTGTGAGTATTTGATATCAGTGATAGGGATATTTGTGGGTTTGTTATCAGCGACAGTTGTCTGAGAGTGTTTGATACCAGCGACAGGAAGTCTGTCAGTGATTTAAATCAGTGACAAGGATCTGTGAGTGTTCAAGATCATTGAGAGGGATCCGAGAGTGTTTGAAATCAGTAATCAGCTGTTACCATTCAATATCAGTGGAGGGTTCTCTGAGTGCTCGATAACAGCAGTAGAGAGTTGTGAGTGTCTAACATCAGTAACAGTGAGTTGTAAAAGTTTGATATCAGTGACAGGGATCTGTGAGTGTTCGACATCAGAGACTGGAATCTGTCAGTGTTCGATATCAGTGATGGATCTGTGAGAGTTCGTTATCAGTCACAGGGATCTGTAAGAGTTCGATATCAGTCACAGGGATCTGTGCATTTACGATATCAGTGAGAGGGATTGGTAAGTGTTTGATATCAGTGACAGGTGTCTGTGAGTGTTCAGTATCAGTATTGCATCTGTGAGAGTTCAAAATCAGTAACAGGGAGTTGTAAGTGTTCAATTTCAGTAACAGGTTTAGTTGTAAGTATTCAAAATCAGTGACAGAGATCTGTGAGTGTTAGATATCAGTGACAGGGATATTTGTGTGTTTGTTATTTGCAACAGTTTTCTGTGAGTGTTTGATACCAGGTACAGGAACTCCGTCAGTGTTCAATATCAATGCCAGGGATCTGTGAGAGTTCAACATCAGTGACATGGATCTGTCAGTGTTCGATATCAGTGACAGATCTGTGAGTCTTCGATATGAGTCACAGGGATCTGTGAGTTTTCAATATCAGCGACAGGAACCGGTGAGTGTTCGACATCAGTGATAGGGATCAGTGAGTGTTTGAAATCAGGTCTAGAGGCCTGTAAGTGTTTCATGTCAGTGCCAGGGGTATTTGAGTGTTCGATATCAGCGACAGGTGTCGGTGAGTGTTTGATACCAGTAACCGGAAGTCTGTCAGAGTTCGATATCAGTCACAGGGATCTGTGAGAGTTCGATATCAGTGACAAAGCTCTGTGAGTGTTCAGTATCAGTATTGCATCTGTGAGACTTGGAAATCAGTAACAGGGAGTTGTAAGTGTTAAACTTCAGCAACAGTTGTAGTTGTATGTATTCAAAATTAGTGACAGGGATCTGTGAGGATGCGATATCAGTGACATGGATCTGTCAGTGCTCGATATCAGTGACAGGGATCTGTCAGAGTTCGTTATAAGTGACAGATCGGTGAGTGTTCGATATCAATGAGAGGGCTCTGTGAATGCATGATATCAGTGACAGGGATCTGTCAGTGTTCGATACCAGTATTGGATCTGTGAGTGTTCGATATCAGTAACAGGGATTTGAAAGTTTTCAATTTCAGCAACAGTTGTAGTTGTATGTATTCAAAATCAGTGACAGGGATCTGTGAGTATTCAATATCAGTGATAGGGATATTTGTGTGTTTGTTATCAGCGACAGTTGTCTGAGAGTGTTTGATGCCAGCGACAGGAAGTCTGTCAGTGATTTAAATCAATGACAAGGATCTGTGAGTGTTCAATATCAGTGACAGGTATCTGTGAGTGTTGGATATCAGTGAGAGGGATCTGTGAGAGTTTGATATAAGTGACAGATTGGTGAGTGTTGGATATCAGTGATAG
This sequence comes from Hemitrygon akajei, assembly GCF_048418815.1. Classification (NCBI taxonomy): domain Eukaryota; kingdom Metazoa; phylum Chordata; class Chondrichthyes; order Myliobatiformes; family Dasyatidae; genus Hemitrygon; species Hemitrygon akajei. Next base: position 62,752,856 of record NC_133134.1, on the reverse strand, counting down.
GGATCTGTGAGTGCTTGATATCAGTCATATGGGCTGTGTCAGTGTTCGATATCAGTGACAGGAATCTGTGAGAGTTCGATATGAGTGACAGGGATCTGTGAGTGTTTGATATAAGTAATGGATCGTTGACTGTACGATATCAGTGACATGGATCTGAGAGTATTCGATATCAGTGACTGGGATCTTTGAATGTTCGATATCAGTGACAGGAATCTGTGAGTGTTTGATATAAGTGAGAGTGATCTGTGAGTGTTGGATAGCAGTGACCGGATCTGTGAGTGTTCGATATCCGTGACAGGGACTGTGATAGTGTTATATATCAGTGACAAGAATCTGTGAGAGTTCGATATCCGTGACAGGGACTGTGATAGTGTTATATATCAGTGACAAGAATCTGTGAGAGTTCGATATGAGCGACTGGGATCTGAAGGGTTTTATATCAGTAATGGATTGGAGACTGTACGATATCAGTGACTTGGAACTGTGAGTATTCAATATCAGTGACTGGGATCTTTGAATGTTCGATGTCAGTGACAGGAATCTGTGAGTGTTCGATATCAGTGACAGGGATCTGTGAGTGTTCAATATCAGTAATGAATGAGTGACTGTACGATATTAGTGACAGAGATCTGTGAGTGTTTGATATCAGTGACAGGTATCTGTCAGTGTTCGATATCAGTGACAAGAATCTGTGAGAGTTCGATATGAGCGACAGGGATCTGTGAGTGTTTGATATCAGAAATGGATTGGTGACTGTACAATATCAGTGACATGGATCTGTGAGTATTCGATATCAGTGATGGGATCTTTGAATATTCGATATCAGTGAGTGGGATCTGTGAGTGTTCGATATCAGTGACAGGGATCTGTGAGTATTCGATATCAGTGACAGGGATCGGTGAGTGTTCGATATCAGTAATGGATGAGTGACTGTACGATATAAGTGACAGAGATTTGTGAGTGTTCGATATCAGTGACAGGGATCTGTGAGTATTCGATATCAGTGACTGGGAGCTTTGAATGTTTGATATCAGTGACAGGAATCTGTGAGTGTTCAATATCAGTGACAGGGATCTGTCAGTATTCGATATCAGTGACAGGGATTGGTGAGTGTTCAATTTCAGTAATGAATGAGTGACTGTACAATATTAGTGACAGAGATCTGTGAGTGTATGATATCAGTGACAGGGACACTGTCAGTGTTCCATATCAGTGACATGGATCTGTGAGTATTCGATATCAGTGACTGGGATCTTTGAATGTTCGATATCAGTGACAGGAATCTTTGAGTGTTCGATATCAGTGACAGCGTTTCATGAGTGTTCAGTAACAGTAACAGGAAGTTGTAAGTGTTTGATAGCATGACAGGCTTCCGTGAGTGTTCGATATCACAGACAGGGATCTGTGAGTGTTCAATATCAGTGAGAAGGCTCCGAGTTTGTTCGAAATCAGTAATGGACTGATAGTTTTCGATATCAGTGACAGGGATATGTGAGTGTTCGATATCAGTAACAGGGAACTGTGAGTGTTCAGTATCAGTGAAAGATATCTGTGATTGTTCGATATCACTGACAAGGATTCTGTCAGTGTTCGATATCAGTGACATGGATCTGTGAGTATTCAATATCTGCGCCAGGGATCGGTGAGTGTTCGCTATCAGTAATGGATGAGTGACTGTAAGATATCAGTGACAGGGATCTGTCAGTGTTCGATATCAGTGACTGGGACTGTGTCACTGTTCGATATCAGTGACAAGAATCTGTGAGAGTTCGATATGAGCGACAGGGATCTGTGAGTTTTTGATATCAGAAATGGATTGGTGACTGTACGATATCAGTGACATGGATCTGTGAGTATTCGATATCAGTGATGGGATCTTTGAATGTTCAATATCAGTGACAGGAATCTGTGAGTGTTTGATATCAGTGACAGGGATCTGTGAGTATTCGATATCAATGACAGGGATCGGTGAGTGCTCGACGTCAGTGACAGGGATTGGTGAGTGTTCTAAATCAGGGCGTGGGATCTATGAGTGTTCGAAATCAGTGACTGTGATCTATCAATGTTCGACATCAGTGACAGGAATCTGTGAGTGTTCGATATCAGTGAGAGTGATCTGTGAGTGTTGGATATCAGTGACAGGGATCTGTAAGTGTTTGATATCGGTAATGGACCTGTGAGTGTTTGATTCAATAATGGATCTGTGAATGTTCGATTTCAGTGACAGGTGACTGTGAGTGTTCAATATCAATAACAGAGTTGTGAGTGTCTAATATCAGTAAAGGGGTTGTGAGTATTTGATATCAGTACCTTTGAGTTGGGACTGTTCAATATCAGTGACAGAGATCTCTCAGTTTTTGATATCAGTGACAGGGATATTTGACTGTTCTATATCAGTGAGTGGGATCTGTGAGTGTTCGATGTCACAGACAGGGTTCTGTCGGTGTTTGATATCACAGACAGGGATCTGTGAGTGTTCGATATCAGTGACAGGGACTGTGTCAGTGTTCGATATCAGTGATAAGAATCTGTGAGAGTTTGATATAAGCGACAGGGATCTGTGAGTGTTTGATATCAGTGACATGGATCTGTGAGAATTCGATATCAGTGACAGGGACACTGTCAGTGTTCCATATCAGTGACATGAATCTGTGAGTGCTCGACTTCAGTGACAGGGATTGGTGAGTGTTCGAAATCAGGGCGTGGGATCTGTGAGTGTTCGATATCAGTGACATGGACCTTTGAGTGCTCAACTCCAGTGACTGGGATTGGTGAGTGTTCGCAATCAGGGCATGGGATCTGTGAGTGTTCGATATCAGTGACAGTGATCTGTAAGTGTTCGATATCCGTTCAGGGATTGGGGAATATTCCATATCCGTAGAGGGATCTGTGGGTTTTCGATATCACGGACAGGGATCTCTGAGTGTTGGATGTCAGTGATAGGGATCTGTGAGTGTTGGATATCAGTGAGAGGGATCTGTGAGTGCTTGATATCAGTGATATGGACTGTGTCAGTGTTCGATATCAGTGACAGGAATCTTTGAGAGTTCGATATGAGTGACAGGGATCTGTGAGTGTTTGATATAAGTAATGGATCGTTGACTGTATGATATCAGTGACATGGATCTGAGAGTATTCGATATCAGTGACTGGGATCTTTGAATGTTCGATATCAGTGACAGGAATCTGTGAGTGTTTGATATAAGTGAGAGTGATCTGTGAGTGTTGGATAGCAGTGACCGGATCTGTGAGTGTTTGATATCACTGACACGGATCTGTAAGTGTTCGATATCCGTGACAGTGACAGTGATAGTGTTATATATCAGTGACAAGAATCTGTGAGAGTTCGATATGAGCGACTGGAATCTGAAGGGTTTTATATCAGTAATGGATTGGAGACTGTACGATATCAGTGACTTGGAACTGTGAGTATTCGATATCAGTGACTGGGATCTTTGAATGTTCGATCTCAGTGACAGGAATCTGTGAGTGCTCGACTTCAGTGAGAGGGATCGGTGATTGTTCGAAATCAGGGCCTGGGTTCTGTGAGTGTTCGATATCAGTGACAGGGATCTGTGAGTGTTCGATATCAGTAATGGATCGGTGAGTGTTCGATATCAGTGACAGGAATTCTGTCAGTGTTCCATATCCGTGAGAGGGATCTGTGAGTGCTCGACTTCAGTGACAGGAATCAGTGAGTGTTCGATTTCAGTAATGGATCGGTGAGTGTTCGATATTAGTGACAGAGATCGGTGAGTGTTTGATATCAGTGACAGGGACACTGACAGTGTTCCATATCAGTGACATGGATCTGTGAGTGCTCGACTTCAGTGACAGGGATTGGTGAGTGTTCGAAATCAGGGCGTGGGATCTGTGAGTGTTCGATATCAGTGACTGGGATCTATGAATGTTCGACATCAGTGACAGGAATCTGTGAGTGTTCGATATCTGTGAGAGTGATCTGTGAGTGTTGGATATCAGTGACAGGGATCTGTAAGTGTTTGATATCAGTAATGGACCTGTGAGTGTTTGATTCAATAATGGATCTGTGAATGTTCGATATCAGTGACAGGTGACTGTGAGTTTTCAATATCAATAACAGAGTTGTGAGTGTCTAATATCAGTAAATGAGTTGTGAGTATTTGATATCAGTACCTTTGTGTTGGGACTGTTCAATATCAGTGACAGAAATCTCTCGGTTTTCGATATCACTGACAGGGATTCATGAGTGTTCAATATCAGTGACAGAGATCTGTGAGTGTTCGATATCCGTGACGGGGTTCTGTCGGTGTTTGATATCACAGACAGGGATCTGTGAGTGTTTGATATCAGTGACAGGGATTGTGTCAGTGTTCAATATCAGTGACCAGAATCTGTAAGAGTTCGATATGAGAGACAGAGATCTGTGAGTGTTTGATATCAGAAATGGATTTCTGACTGTACGATATCAGTGACATGGATCTGTGAGTATTCGATATCAGTGACTGGGAGCTTTGAATGTTCGATATCAGTGACAGGAATCTGTGAGTGTTTGATATCAGTGACAGGGATCTGTGAGTATTCGATATCAGTGACAGGGATCGGTGAGTGCTCGACGTCAGTGAAAGGGATTGGTGAGTGTTCGAAATCAGGGCGTGGGATCTATGAGTGTTCGAAATCAGTGACTGTGATCTATCAATGTTCGACATCAGTGACAGGAATCTGTGAGTGTTCGATATCAGTGAGAGTGATCTGTGAGTGTTGGATATCAGTGACAGGGATCTGTAAGTGTTTGATATCGGTAATGGACCTGTGAGTGTTTGATTCAATAATGGATCTGTGAATGTTCGATATCAGTGACAGGTGACTGTGAGTGTTCAATATCAATAACAGAGTTGTGAGTGTCTAATATCACTAAAGGAGTTGTGAGTATTTGATATCAGTACCTTTGTGTTGGGACTGTTCAATATCAGTGACAGAGATCTCTCAGTTTTTGATATCAGTGACAGGGATATTTGACTGTTCTATATCAGTGAGTGGGATCTGTGAGTGTTCAATGTCACTGACAGGGTTCTGTCGGTGTTTGATATCACAGACAGGGATCTGTGAGTGTTTGATATCAGAAATGGATTGGTGACTGTACGATATCAGTGACATGAATCGGTGAGTATTCGATATCAGTGACAGGGATATTTGACTGTTCTATATCAGTGAGTGGGATCTGTGAAGGTTCAATATCACTGACAGGGATTCATGAGTGTTCAATATCAGTGACAGAGATCTGTGAGTGTTCGATATCCATGACGGGGTTCTGTCGGTGTTTGATATCACAGACAGGGATCTGTGAGTGGTTGATATCAGTGACAGGGACTGTGTCAGTGTTCGATATCAGTGACAAGAATCTGTGAGAGTTTGATATGAGCGACAGGGATCTGTGAGTGTTTGATTACAGAAATTGATTGGTGACTGTACGATATCAGTGACATGGATCTGTGAGTATTCGATATCAGTGACTGGGAGCTTTGAATGTTTGATATCAGTGACAGGAATCTGTGAGTGTTCAATATCAGTGACAGGGATCTGTCAGTATTCGATATCAGTGACAGGGATTGGTGAGTGTTCAATTTCAGTAATGAATGAGTGACTGTACAATATTAGTGACAGAGATCTGTGAGTGTATGATATCAGTGACAGGGACACTGTCAGTGTTCCATATCAGTGACATGGATCTGTGAGTATTCGATATCAGTGACTGGGATCTTTGAATGTTCGATATCAGTGACAGGAATCTTTGAGTGTTCGATATCAGTGACAGCGTTTCATGAGTGTTCAGTAACAGTAACAGGAAGTTGTAAGTGTTTGATAGCATGACAGGCTTCCATGAGTGTTCGATATCACAGACAGGGATCTGTGAGTGTTCAATATCAGTGAGAAGGCTCCGAGTTTGTTCGAAATCAGTAATGGACTGATAGTTTTCGATATCAGTGACAGGGATATGTGAGTGTTCGATATCAGTAACAGGGAACTGTGAGTGTTCAGTATCAGTGAAAGATATCTGTGATTGTTCGATATCACTGACAAGGATTCTGTCAGTGTTCGATATCAGTGACATGGATCTGTGAGTATTCAATATCTGCGCCAGGGATCGGTGAGTGTTCGCTATCAGTAATGGATGAGTGACTGTAAGATATCAGTGACAGGGATCTGTCAGTGTTCGATATCAGTGACTGGGACTGTGTCACTGTTCGATATCAGTGACAAGAATCTGTGAGAGTTCGATATGAGCGACAGGGATCTGTGAGTTTTTGATATCAGAAATGGATTGGTGACTGTACGATATCAGTGACATGGATCTGTGAGTATTCGATATCAGTGATGGGATCTTTGAATGTTCAATATCAGTGACAGGAATCTGTGAGTGTTTGATATCAGTGACAGGGATCTGTGAGTATTCGATATCAATGACAGGGATCGGTGAGTGCTCGACGTCAGTGACAGGGATTGGTGAGTGTTCTAAATCAGGGCGTGGGATCTATGAGTGTTCGAAATCAGTGACTGTGATCTATCAATGTTCGACATCAGTGACAGGAATCTGTGAGTGTTCGATATCAGTGAGAGTGATCTGTGAGTGTTGGATATCAGTGACAGGGATCTGTAAGTGTTTGATATCGGTAATGGACCTGTGAGTGTTTGATTCAATAATGGATCTGTGAATGTTCGATTTCAGTGACAGGTGACTGTGAGTGTTCAATATCAATAACAGAGTTGTGAGTGTCTAATATCAGTAAAGGAGTTGTGAGTATTTGATATCAGTACCTTTGAGTTGGGACTGTTCAATATCAGTGACAGAGATCTCTCAGTTTTTGATATCAGTGACAGGGATATTTGACTGTTCTATATCAGTGAGTGGGATCTGTGAGTGTTCGATGTCACAGACAGGGTTCTGTCGGTGTTTGATATCACAGACAGGGATCTGTGAGTGTTCGATATCAGTGACAGGGACTGTGTCAGTGTTCGATATCAGTGATAAGAATCTGTGAGAGTTTGATATAAGCGACAGGGATCTGTGAGTGTTTGATATCAGTGACATGGATCTGTGAGAATTCGATATCAGTGACAGGGACACTGTCAGTGTTCCATATCAGTGACATGAATCTGTGAGTGCTCGACTTCAGTGACAGGGATCGGTGAGTGTTCGAAATCAGGGCGTGGGATCTGTGAGTGTTCGATATCAGTGACATGGACCTTTGAGTGCTCAACTCCAGTGACTGGGATTGGTGAGTGTTCGCAATCAGGGCATGGGATCTGTGAGTGTTCGATATCAGTGACAGTGATCTGTAAGTGTTCGATATCCGTTCAGGGATTGGGGAATATTCCATATCCGTAGAGGGATCTGTGGGTTTTCGATATCACGGACAGGGATCTCTGAGTGTTGGATGTCAGTGATAGGGATCTGTGAGTGTTGGATATCAGTGAGAGGGATCTGTGAGTGCTTGATATCAGTGATATGGACTGTGTCAGTGTTCGATATCAGTGACAGGAATCTTTGAGAGTTCGATATGAGTGACAGGGATCTGTGAGTGTTTGATATAAGTAATGGATCGTTGACTGTATGATATCAGTGACATGGATCTGAGAGTATTCGATATCAGTGACTGGGATCTTTGAATGTTCGATATCAGTGACAGGAATCTGTGAGTGTTTGATATAAGTGAGAGTGATCTGTGAGTGTTGGATAGCAGTGACCGGATCTGTGAGTGTTTGATATCACTGACACGGATCTGTAAGTGTTCGATATCCGTGACAGTGACAGTGATAGTGTTATATATCAGTGACAAGAATCTGTGAGAGTTCGATATGAGCGACTGGAATCTGAAGGGTTTTATATCAGTAATGGATTGGAGACTGTACGATATCAGTGACTTGGAACTGTGAGTATTCGATATCAGTGACTGGGATCTTTGAATGTTCGATCTCAGTGACAGGAATCTGTGAGTGCTCGACTTCAGTGAGAGGGATCGGTGATTGTTCGAAATCAGGGCCTGGGTTCTGTGAGTGTTCGATATCAGTGACAGGGATCTGTGAGTGTTCGATATCAGTAATGGATCGGTGAGTGTTCGATATCAGTGACAGGAATTCTGTCAGTGTTCCATATCCGTGAGAGGGATCTGTGAGTGCTCGACTTCAGTGACAGGAATCAGTGAGTGTTCGATTTCAGTAATGGATCGGTGAGTGTTCGATATTAGTGACAGAGATCGGTGAGTGTTTGATATCAGTGACAGGGACACTGACAGTGTTCCATATCAGTGACATGGATCTGTGAGTGCTCGACTTCAGTGACAGGGATTGGTGAGTGTTCGAAATCAGGGCGTGGGATCTGTGAGTGTTCGATATCAGTGACTGGGATCTATGAATGTTCGACATCAGTGACAGGAATCTGTGAGTGTTCGATATCTGTGAGAGTGATCTGTGAGTGTTGGATATCAGTGACAGGGATCTGTAAGTGTTTGATATCAGTAATGGATCTGTGAGTGTTTGATTCAATAATGGATCTGTGAATGTTCGATATCAGTGACAGGTGACTGTGAGTTTTCAATATCAATAACAGAGTTGTGAGTGTCTAATATCAGTAAATGAGTTGTGAGTATTTGATATCAGTACCTTTGTGTTGGGACTGTTCAATATCAGTGACAGAAATCTCTCGGTTTTCGATATCAGTGACAGGAATCTGAGAGTGTTCGATATCAGTGACATGGATCTGTGAGTGCTCAACTTCTGTGACAGGGATTGGTGAGTGTTCGAAATCAATGACAGTGATCTGTGAGTGTTCGATATCAGTGACAGGGATATGTGAGTGTTCGATATCAGTATCAGGGAACTGTGAGTGATCAGTATCAGTGAAAGATATCTGTGATTGTTCGATATCACTGACAAGGATTCTGTCAGTGTTCGATATCAGTGACATGGATCTGTGAGTATTCAATATCTGCGCCAGGGATCGGTGAGTGTTCGATATCAGTAATGGATGAGTGACTGTAAGATATCAGTGACAGAGTTCGGTGAGTGTTTGATATCAGTGACAGGGACACTGTCAGTGTTCCATATCAGTGACATGGATCTGTGAGTGCTCGACTTCAGTGACAGGGATTGGTGAGTGTTCGAAATCAGGGCCTGAGATCTGTGAGGGTTCGATATCAGTGACTGGGATCTATGAATGTTCGACATCAGTGACAGGAATCTGTGAGTGTTCGATATCAGTGAGAGTGATCTGTGAGTGTTGGATATCAGTGACAGGGATCTGTAAGTGTTTGATATCGGTAATGGAACTGTGAGTGTTTGATTCAATAATGGATCTGTGAATGTTCGATATCAGTGACAGGGATCTGTGAGTATTCGATATCAGTGACAGGGATCGGTGAGTGTTTGATTACAGAAATGGATTGGTGAGTGTACGATATCAGTGACATGGATCTGTGAGTATTCGATATCAGTGACTGGGAGCTTTGAATGTTCGATATCAGTGACAGCAATCTGTGAGTGTTTGATATCAGTGACAGGTATCTGTTAGTATTCGAAATCAGTGACAGGGATTGGTGAGTGTTCGATATCAGTAATGTATGAGTGACTGTACGATATTAGTGACAGAGATCTGTGAGTGTATGATATTAGTGACAGGGACACTGTCAGTTTTCCATATCAGTGACATGGATCTGTGAGTGCTCAACTTCTGTGACAGGGATTGGTGAGTGTTCAAAATCAATGACAGTGATCTGTGAGTGTTCGATATCAGTGACATGGATCTGTGAGAATTGGACACCAGTGACAGGGATCGGTGAGTGTTCAATTTCAGTAATGTATGAGTGACTGTACGATATTAGTGACAGAGATCTGTGAGTGTATGATATTAGTGACAGGGACACTGTCAGTTTTCCATATCAGTGACATGGATCTGTGAGTGCTCAACTTCTGTGACAGGGATTGGTGAGTGTTCAAAATCAATGACAGTGATCTGTGAGTGTTCGATATCAGTGACATGGATCTGTGAGAATTGGACACCAGTGACAGGGATCGGTGAGTGTTCAATTTCAGTAATGAATAAGTGACTGTACAATATTAGTGACAGAGATCTGTCAGTGTATGATATCAGTGACAGGGACACTGTCAGTGTTCCATATCAGTGACATGGATCTGTGAGTATTCGATATCAGTGACTGGGATCTTTGAATGTTCGATATCAGTGACAGGAATCTTTGAGAGTTCGATATCAGTGACAGTGTTTCATGAGTGTTCAGTAACAGTAACAGGAAGTTGTAAGTGTTTGATAGCATGACAGGCTTCCGTGAGTGTTCGATATCACAGACAGGGATCTGTGAGTGTTCAATATTAGTGAGAAGGCTCCGAGTTTGTTCGAAATCAGTAATGGACTGATAGTTTTCGACATTAGTGAAAGGGATATGTGAGTGTTCGATATCAGTAACAGGGAACTGTGAGTGTTCAGTATCAGTGAAAGATATCTGTGATTGTTCGATATCACTGACAAGGATTCTGTCAGTGTTCGATATCAGTGACATGGATCTGTGAGTATTCAATACCTGTGCCAGGGATCGGTGAGTGTTCGCTATCAGTAATGGATGAGTGACTGTACGATATTAGTGACAGAGATCTGTGATTGTTTGATATCAGTGACAGGGACACTGTCAGTGTTCCATATCAGTGACATGGATCTGTGAGTGCTCGACTTCAGTGACAGGGATCGGTGAGTGTTCGAAATCAGGGCGTGGGATCTGTGAGTGTTCGATATCAGTGACATGGATCTGTGAGTGCTCAACTCCAGTGACTGGGATTGGTGAGTGTTCGCAATCAGGGCATGGGATCTGTGAGTGTTCGATATCAGTGACAGTGATCTGTAAGTGTTCGATATCCGTTCAGGGATTGGGGAATATTCCATATCCGTAGAGGGATCTGTGGGTTTTTTATATAACAGACAGGGATCTCTGAGTGTTGGATATCAGTGACAGGGATATGTGAGTGTTGGATATCAGTGAGAGGGATCTGTGAGAGTTTGATATAAGTGACAGATTGGTGAGTGTTGGATATCAGTGATAGGGATCTGTGAGTGCTTGATATCAGTCATATGGACTGTGTCAGTGTTCGATATCAGTGACAGGAATCTGTGAGAGTTCGATATGAGTGACAGGGTCTGTGAGTGTTTGATATCAGTAATGGATCGGTGACTGTACGATATCAGTGACATGGATCTGAGAGTATTCGATATCAGTGACTGGGTTCTTTGAATGTTCAATATCAGTGACAGGTTTCTGTGAGTGTTCGATATCAGTGAGAGTGATCTGTGAGTGTTGGATGGCAGTGACAGGATCTGTGAGTGTTCGATATCAGTGACACGGATCTGTAAGTGTTCGATATCATGACAGGGACTGTGATAGTGTTATATATCAGTGACAAGAATCTGTGAGAGTTCGATATGAGCGACTGGGATCTGAAGGGTATTATATCAGTAATGGATTGGAGACTGTACTATATCAGTGACTTGGAACTGTGAGTATTCGATATCAGTGACTGGGATCTTTGAATGTTCGATGTCAGTGACAGGAATCTGTGAGTGTTTGATATCAGTGACAGGGATCTGTCAGTGTTCGATATCAGTGACAGGGACTGTGTCACTGTTCGATATCAGTGACAAGAATCTGTGAGAGTTCGATATGAGCGACAGGGATCTGTGAGTGTTTGATATCAGAAATGGATTGGTGACTGTATGATATCAGTGACATGGATCTGTGAGTATTCGATATCAGTGATGGGATCTTTGAATGTTCGATATCAGTGACAGGAATCTGAGAGTGTTCGATATCAGTGACATGGATCTGTGAGTGCTCAACTTCTGTGACAGGGATTGGTGAGTGTTCGAAATCAATGACAGTGATCTGTGAGTGTTCGATATCAGTGACAGGGATATGTGAGTGTTCGATATCAGTATCAGGGAACTGTGAGTGATCAGTATCAGTGAAAGATATCTGTGATTGTTCGATATCACTGACAAGGATTCTGTCAGTGTTCGATATCAGTGACATGGATCTGTGAGTATTCAATATCTGCGCCAGGGATCGGTGAGTGTTCGATATCAGTAATGGATGAGTGACTGTAAGATATCAGTGACAGAGTTCGGTGAGTGTTTGATATCAGTGACAGGGACACTGTCAGTGTTCCATATCAGTGACATGGATCTGTGAGTGCTCGACTTCAGTGACAGGGATTGGTGAGTGTTCGAAATCAGGGCCTGAGATCTGTGAGGGTTCGATATCAGTGACTGGGATCTATGAATGTTCGACATCAGTGACAGGAATCTGTGAGTGTTCGATATCAGTGAGAGTGATCTGTGAGTGTTGGATATCAGTGACAGGGATCTGTAAGTGTTTGATATCGGTAATGGAACTGTGAGTGTTTGATTCAATAATGGATCTGTGAATGTTCGATATCAGTGACAGGGATCTGTGAGTATTCGATATCAGTGACAGGGATCGGTGAGTGTTTGATTACAGAAATGGATTGGTGAGTGTACGATATCAGTGACATGGATCTGTGAGTATTCGATATCAGTGACTGGGAGCTTTGAATGTTCGATATCAGTGACAGCAATCTGTGAGTGTTTGATATCAGTGACAGGTATCTGTTAGTATTCGAAATCAGTGACAGGGATTGGTGAGTGTTCGATATCAGTAATGTATGAGTGACTGTACGATATTAGTGACAGAGATCTGTGAGTGTATGATATTAGTGACAGGGACACTGTCAGTTTTCCATATCAGTGACATGGATCTGTGAGTGCTCAACTTCTGTGACAGGGATTGGTGAGTGTTCAAAATCAATGACAGTGATCTGTGAGTGTTCGATATCAGTGACATGGATCTGTGAGAATTGGACACCAGTGACAGGGATCGGTGAGTGTTCAATTTCAGTAATGTATGAGTGACTGTACGATATTAGTGACAGAGATCTGTGAGTGTATGATATTAGTGACACGGATCTGTAAGTGTTCGATATCATGACAGGGACTGTGATAGTGTTATATATCAGTGACAAGAATCTGTGAGAGTTCGATATGAGCGACTGGGATCTGAAGGGTATTATATCAGTAATGGATTGGAGACTGTACTATATCAGTGACTTGGAACTGTGAGTATTCGATATCAGTGACTGGGATCTTTGAATGTTCGATGTCAGTGACAGGAATCTGTGAGTGTTTGATATCAGTGACAGGGATCTGTCAGTGTTCGATATCAGTGACAGGGACTGTGTCACTGTTCGATATCAGTGACAAGAATCTGTGAGAGTTCGATATGAGCGACAGGGATCTGTGAGTGTTTGATATCAGAAATGGATTGGTGACTGTATGATATCAGTGACATGGATCTGTGAGTATTCGATATCAGTGATGGGATCTTTGAATGTTCGATATCAGTGACAGGAATCTGAGAGTGTTCGATATCAGTGACATGGATCTGTGAGTGCTCAACTTCTGTGACAGGGATTGGTGAGTGTTCGAAATCAATGACAGTGATCTGTGAGTGTTCGATATCAGTGACAGGGATATGTGAGTGTTCGATATCAGTATCAGGGAACTGTGAGTGATCAGTATCAGTGAAAGATATCTGTGATTGTTCGATATCACTGACAAGGATTCTGTCAGTGTTCGATATCAGTGACATGGATCTGTGAGTATTCAATATCTGCGCCAGGGATCGGTGAGTGTTCGATATCAGTAATGGATGAGTGACTGTAAGATATCAGTGACAGAGTTCGGTGAGTGTTTGATATCAGTGACAGGGACACTGTCAGTGTTCCATATCAGTGACATGGATCTGTGAGTGCTCGACTTCAGTGACAGGGATTGGTGAGTGTTCGAAATCAGGGCCTGAGATCTGTGAGGGTTCGATATCAGTGACTGGGATCTATGAATGTTCGACATCAGTGACAGGAATCTGTGAGTGTTCGATATCAGTGAGAGTGATCTGTGAGTGTTGGATATCAGTGACAGGGATCTGTAAGTGTTTGATATCGGTAATGGAACTGTGAGTGTTTGATTCAATAATGGATCTGTGAATGTTCGATATCAGTGACAGGGATCTGTGAGTATTCGATATCAGTGACAGGGATCGGTGAGTGTTTGATTACAGAAATGGATTGGTGAGTGTACGATATCAGTGACATGGATCTGTGAGTATTCGATATCAGTGACTGGGAGCTTTGAATGTTCGATATCAGTGACAGCAATCTGTGAGTGTTTGATATCAGTGACAGGTATCTGTTAGTATTCGAAATCAGTGACAGGGATTGGTGAGTGTTCGATATCAGTAATGTATGAGTGACTGTACGATATTAGTGACAGAGATCTGTGAGTGTATGATATTAGTGACAGGGACACTGTCAGTTTTCCATATCAGTGACATGGATCTGTGAGTGCTCAACTTCTGTGACAGGGATTGGTGAGTGTTCAAAATCAATGACAGTGATCTGTGAGTGTTCGATATCAGTGACATGGATCTGTGAGAATTGGACACCAGTGACAGGGATCGGTGAGTGTTCAATTTCAGTAATGTATGAGTGACTGTACGATATTAGTGACAGAGATCTGTGAGTGTATGATATCAGTGACAGGGACACTGTCAGTGTTCCATATCAGTGACATGGATCTGTGAGTATTCGATATCAGTGACTGGGATCTTTGAATGTTCGATATCAGTGACAGGAATCTTTGAGAGTTCGATATCAGTGACAGTGTTTCATGAGTGTTCAGTAACAGTAACAGGAAGTTGTAAGTGTTTGATAGCATGACAGGCTTCCGTGAGTGTTCGATATCACAGACAGGGATCTGTGAGTGTTCAATATTAGTGAGAAGGCTCCGAGTTTGTTCGAAATCAGTAATGGACTGATAGTTTTCGACATTAGTGAAAGGGATATGTGAGTGTTCGATATCAGTAACAGGGAACTGTGAGTGTTCAGTATCAGTGAAAGATATCTGTGATTGTTCGATATCACTGACAAGGATTCTGTCAGTGTTCGATATCAGTGACATGGATCTGTGAGTATTCAATACCTGTGCCAGGGATCGGTGAGTGTTCGCTATCAGTAATGGATGAGTGACTGTACGATATTAGTGACAGAGATCTGTGATTGTTTGATATCAGTGACAGGGACACTGTCAGTGTTCCATATCAGTGACATGGATCTGTGAGTGCTCGACTTCAGTGACAGGGATCGGTGAGTGTTCGAAATCAGGGCGTGGGATCTGTGAGTGTTCGATATCAGTGACATGGATCTGTGAGTGCTCAACTCCAGTGACTGGGATTGGTGAGTGTTCGCAATCAGGGCATGGGATCTGTGAGTGTTCGATATCAGTGACAGTGATCTGTAAGTGTTCGATATCCGTTCAGGGATTGGGGAATATTCCATATCCGTAGAGGGATCTGTGGGTTTTTTATATAACAGACAGGGATCTCTGAGTGTTGGATATCAGTGACAGGGATATGTGAGTGTTGGATATCAGTGATAGGGATCTGTGAGTGCTTGATATCAGTCATATGGACTGTGTCAGTGTTCGATATCAGTGACAGGAATCTGTGAGAGTTCGATATGAGTGACAGGGTCTGTGAGTGTTTGATATCAGTAATGGATCGGTGACTGTACGATATCAGTGACATGGATCTGAGAGTATTCGATATCAGTGACTGGGTTCTTTGAATGTTCAATATCAGTGACAGGTTTCTGTGAGTGTTCGATATCAGTGAGAGTGATCTGTGAGTGTTGGATGGCAGTGACAGGATCTGTGAGTGTTCGATATCAGTGACACGGATCTGTAAGTGTTCGATATCGTGACAGGGACTGTGATAGTGTTATATATCAGTGACAAGAATCTGTGAGAGTTCGATATGAGCGACTGGGATCTGAAGGGTATTATATCAGTAATGGATTGGAGACTGTACTATATCAGTGACTTGGAACTGTGAGTATTCGATATCAGTGACTGGGATCTTTGAATGTTCGATGTCAGTGACAGGAATCTGTGAGTGTTTGATATCAGTGACAGGGATCTGTCAGTGTTCGATATCAGTGACAGGGACTGTGTCACTGTTCGATATCAGTGACAAGAATCTCTGAGAGTTCGATATGAGCGACAGGGATCTGTGAGTGTTTGATATCAGAAATGGATTGGTGACTGTATGATATCAGTGACATGGATCTGTGAGTATTCGATATCAGTGATGGGATCTTTGAATGTTCGATATCAGTGACAGGAATCTGAGAGTGTTCGATATCAGTGACATGGATCTGTGAGTGCTCAACTTCTGTGACAGGGATTGGTGAGTGTTCGAAATCAATGACAGTGATCTGTGAGTGTTCGATATCAGTGACAGGGATATGTGAGTGTTCGATATCAGTATCAGGGAACTGTGAGTGATCAGTATCAGTGAAAGATATCTGTGATTGTTCGATATCACTGACAAGGATTCTGTCAGTGTTCGATATCAGTGACATGGATCTGTGAGTATTCAATATCTGCGCCAGGGATCGGTGAGTGTTCGATATCAGTAATGGATGAGTGACTGTAAGATATCAGTGACAGAGTTCGGTGAGTGTTTGATATCAGTGACAGGGACACTGTCAGTGTTCCATATCAGTGACATGGATCTGTGAGTGCTCGACTTCAGTGACAGGGATTGGTGAGTGTTCGAAATCAGGGCCTGAGATCTGTGAGGGTTCGATATCAGTGACTGGGATCTATGAATGTTCGACATCAGTGACAGGAATCTGTGAGTGTTCGATATCAGTGAGAGTGATCTGTGAGTGTTGGATATCAGTGACAGGGATCTGTAAGTGTTTGATATCGGTAATGGAACTGTGAGTGTTTGATTCAATAATGGATCTGTGAATGTTCGATATCAGTGACAGGGATCTGTGAGTATTCGATATCAGTGACAGGGATCGGTGAGTGCTCGACGTCAGTGACAGGGATTGGTGAGTGTTCAAAATCAGGGCGTGGGATGTATGAGTGTTCGATATCACTGACTGTGATCTATCAATGTTTGACATCAGTGACAGGAATCTGTGAGTGTTCGATATCAGTGAGAGTGATCTGTGAGTGTTCGATATCAGTGAGAGTGATCTGTGAGTGTTTGATATGAGTGACAGGGATCTGTAAGTGTTTGATATCGGTAATGGATTTCTGACTGTACGATATCAGTGACATGGATCTGTGAGTATTCAATATCAGTGACTGGGAGCTTTGAATGTTCGATATCAGTGACAGGAATCTGTGAGTGTTCGATATCAGTGACAGGGATCTGTGAGTTTTCGATATCAGTGACAGGGATCGGTGAGTGCTCGACGTCATTGACAGGGATCGGTGAGTGTTCGAAATCAGGGCGTGGGATCTATGAGTGTTCGATATCATTGACTGTGATCTATCAATGTACGACATCAGTGACAGGAATCTGTGAGTGTTCGATATCAGTGAGAGTAATCTGTGAGTGTTGGATATCAGTGACAGGGATCTGTAAGTGTTTGATATCGATAATGGACATGTGAGTGTTTGATTCAATAATGGATCTGTGATTCGATTTCAGTGACAGGTGACTGTGAGTGTTCAATATCAATAACAGAGTTGTGAGTGTCTAATATCACTAAAGGAGTTGTGAGAATTTGATATCAGTACCTTTGAGTTGGGACTGTTCAATATCAGTGAAAGAGATCTCTCGGTTTTCGATATCAGTGACAGGGATATTTGACTGTTCTGTATCAGTGAGTGGGATCTGTGAGTGTTCTATATCAGTGACAAGAATCTGTGAGAATTCGATATGAGCGACAGGGATCTGTGAGTGTTCGATATCACTGACAGGGCTTCATGAGTGTTCAATATCAGTGACAGAGATCTGTGAGTGTTTGAGATCTGTGACGGGGTTCTGTCGGTGTTTGATATCACAGACAGGGATCTGTGAGTGTTTGATATCAGTGACAGGGACTGTGTCAGTGTTCGATATCAGTGACAAGAATCTGTGAGAGTTCAATATGAGCGACAGGGATCTGTGAGTGTTTGATATCAGAAATGGATTGGTGACTGTACGATATCAGTGACATGGATCTGTGGGTATTCGATATCAGTGACTGGGAGCTTTGAATGTTCAATATCAGTGACAGGAATCTGTGAGTGTTCGATTTCAGTAATGGATCGGTGAGTGTTCGATATTAGTGACAGAGATCGGTGAGTGTTCGATATCAGTGACAGGGACACTGTCAGTGTTCCATATCAGTGACATGGATCTGTGACTGCTCGACTTCAATGACAGGGATCTGTGAGTGTTCGATATCAGTGACTGGGATCTCTGAATGTTCGACATCAGTGACAGGGATCTCTGAGTGTTCGATATCAGTAATGGATCGCTGAGTTTTCGATATTAGTGACAGAGATCTGTGTGTGTTCGATATCAGTGACAGGAATTCTGTCAGTGTTCCATATTAGTGAGAGGGATCTGTGAGTGTTCGACTTCAGTGAGAGGGATCGGTGAGTGTTCGATTTCAGTAATGGATCGGTGAGAGTTCTATATTAGTGACAGAGAACGGTGAGTGTTTGATATCAGTGACAGGGACACTGTCAGTGTTCCATATCAGTGACATGGATCTGTGAGTGCTCGACTTCAGTGACAGGAATCTGTGAGTGTTCGATATCAGTGAGAGTGATCTGTGAGTGTTGGATATCAGTGACAGGGATCTGTAAGTGTTTGATATCAGTAATGGACCTGTGAGTGTTTGATTCAATAATGGATCTGTGAATGTTCGATATCAGTGACAGGTGACTGTGAGTGTTCAATATCAATAACAGAGTTGTGAGTGTCTAATATCAGTAAAGGAGTTGTGAGTATTTGATATCAGTACCTTTGAGTTGGGACTGTTCAATATCAGTGACAGAGATCTCTCGGTTTTCGATATCAGTGACAGGGATACTTGACTGTTCTATATCAGTGAGAGGGATCTGTGAGTGTTCGATATCACTGACAGGGATTCATGAGTGTTCAGTATCAGTGACAGAGATCTGTGAGTGTTCGATATCCGTGACGGGTTTCTGTCGGTGTTTGATATCACAGACAGGGATCTGTGAGTGTTTGATATCAGTGACAGGGACTGTGTCAGTGTTCGATATCAGTGACAAGAATCTGTGAGAGTTCGATATGAGCGACAGGGATCTGTGAGTGTTTGATATCAGAAATGGATTGGTGACTGCACGATATCAGTGACATGGATCTGTGAGTATTCGATATCAGTGACTGGGATCTTTGAATGTGCGATATCAGTGACAAGAATCTGTGAGTGTTCGATATCAGTGACAGGGATCTGTGAGTATTCGACATCAGTGACAGGGATCTGTGAATATTCCATATCATTGACTGTTATCTATGAATGTTCGACATCAGTGATAGGGATCTGTGAGAGTTCGATATCAGTTACAGGGATCTGTGAGTGTTCAATACCAGTGAAAGATAACTGTTATTGTTCGATATCACTGAGAAGAATTCTGTCAGTGTTCGATATCAGTTACATGGATCTGTGAGTGTTCGATATCTGTGGCAGGGATAGGGAGTATTTGATATCAGTAGAGGGGTCTGTAAATTCCGATATCACAGACAGAGATCTCTGAGTTTTGGATATCAGTGACAGGGATATGTGAGTGTTGGATCTCAGTGAGAGGGATCTGTGAATGTTGGATATCAGTAACAGGATCTGTGAGTGTTCGAAATCAGTGACACGGATCTGCAAGTGTTCGATATCCGTGACAGGGTTCTGTCACTGTTCGATATCACAGACAGGGAACTGTGAGTATTCGATATTCCTGAAAGGGTTCTATCAGAGTTCGATATCACAGTCAGGGATCTGTGAGTATTCGATATCCGTGACAGGGTTCTGTCAGTGTTAGATATCACAGTCAGGGACCTATGAGTGTTGATTATCAGTGGCAGTGATCTGTGAGTTTGGATATCAGTGACAGGGACTGTGTCAGTGACAAGAATCTGTGAGAGTTCGATATGAGCGACATGGATCTGTGAGTGTTTGATATCAGAAATGGATTGGTGACTGTACGATATCAGTGACATGGATCTGTGAGTATTCGATATCAGTGATGGGATCTTTGAATGTTCGATATCAGTGTCAGGAATCTGTGAGTGTTCGATATCAGTGACAGGGATCTGTGAGTATTCAATATCAGTGACAGGGATTGGTGAGTGTTCGAAATCAGGGCGTTGAATCTGTAAGTGATCGATATCAGTGACTGGGATCTATGAATGTTCGACATCAGTGACGGATCTGTGAGTGTTCGATATCAGTAATGGATCGGTGAGTTTTTGATATTAGTGACAGAGATCTGTGTGTGTTCGATATCAGCGACAGGAATTCTTTCAGTGTTCCATATTATTGAGAGGGATCTGTGAGTGCTCGACTTCAGTGACAGGGATAGGTGAGTGTTCGATTTCAGTAATGGATCGGTGAGTGTTCTATATTAGTGACAGAGAACGGTGAGTGTTTGATATCAGTGACAGGGACACTGTCAGTGTTCCATATCAGTGACATGGATCTGTGAGTTTTCGATATCAGTGACTGGGATCTCTGAATGTTCGACATCAGTGACAGGGATCTGTGAGTGTTCGATATCAGTAATGGATCGGTGAGTTTTCGATATTAGGGACAGAGATCTGTGTGTGTTCGATATCAGTGACAGGAATTCTTTCAGTGTTCCATATTATTGAGAGGGATCTGTGAGTGCTCGACTTCAGTGACAGGGATAGGTGAGTGTTCGATTTCAGTAATGGATCGGTGAGTGTTCTATATTAGTGACAGAGAACGGTGAGTGTTTGATATCAGTGACAGGGACACTGTCAGTGTTCCATATCAGTGACATGGATCTGTGAGTGCTCGACGTCAGTGACAGGGATTGGTGAGTGTTCGAAATCAGGGTGTGGGATCTATGAGTGTTCGATATCAGTGACTGTGATCTATGAATGTTCGACATCAGTGACAGGAATCTGTGATTGTTCGATATCAGTCATAGTGATCTGTGAGTGTTGGATATCAGTGATAGGGATCTGTAAGTGTTTGATATCAGTAATGGACCTGTGAGTGTTTGATTCAATAATGGATCTGTGAATGTTCGATATCAGTGACAGGTGACTGTGAGTGTTCAATATCAATAACAGAGTTGTGAGTGTCTAATATCAGTAAAGGAGTTGTGAGTATTTGATATCAGTACCTTTGAGTTGGGACTGTTCAATTTCAGTGACAGAGATCTCTCGGTTTTCGATATCAGTGACAGGGATATTTGACTGTTCTATATCAGTGAGTGGGATCTGTGAGTGTTCGATATCACTGACAGGGATGCATGATTGTTCAATATCAGTGACAGAGATCTGTGAGTGTTCGATATCCGTGACGGGGTTCTGTCGGTGTTTGATATCACAGACAGGGATCTGTGTGTTTGATATCAGAAATGGATTGGTGACTGTACGATATCAGTGACATGAGTCTGTGAGTATTCGATATCAGTGACTGGGAGCTTTGAATTTTCGATATCAGTGACAGGAATCTGTGAGTGTTTGATATCAGTGACAGGGATTTGTGAGTATTCGAAAGCAGTGACATGGATCGGTGAGTGTTCGATATCAGTAATGTATGAGTGACTGTACGATATTAGTGACAGAGATCTGTGAGTGTATGATATCAGTTACAGGGACACTGTCAGTGTTCCATATCAGTGACATGGATCTGTGAGTGCTCGACTTCTGTGACAGGGATTGGTGAATGTTCGAAATCAATGACAGTGATCTGTGAGTGTTCGATATCAGTGACATGGATCTGTGAGTATTCGATATCAGTGACAGGGATCTGTGAGTATTCAATATCAGTGAGAGTGATCTGTGAGTGTTGGATATCAGTGACAGGGTTCTGTAAGTGTTTGATATCAGTAATGGACCTGTGAGTGTATGATTCAATAATGGATCTGTGAATGTTCGATATCAGTGACAGGTGACTGTGAGTGTTCAATATCAATAACAGAGTTGTGAGTGTCTAATATCAGTAAAGGAGTTGTGAGTATTTGATATCAGTACCTTTGAGTTGGTACTGTTCAATATCAGTGACAGAGATCTCTCCGTTTTTGATATCAGTGACAGGATTATTTCACTGTTCTATATCAGTGAGAGGGATCTGTGAGTGTTCTATATCACTGACAGGGATTCATGAGTGTTCATTATCAGTGACAGAGATCTGTGAGTGTTCGATATCCGTGACGGGGTTCTGATGGTGTTTGATATCACAGACAGGGATCTGTGAGTGTTTGATATCAGTGACAAGGACTGTGTCAGTGTTCGATATCAGTGAGAAGAATCTGTGAGAGTTCGATATGAGCGACAGGGATCTGTGAGTGTTTGATATCAGAAATGGATTGGTGACTGTTCAATATCAGTGACAGAGATCTGTGAGTGTTCGATATCCGTGACGGGGTTCTGTCGGTGTTTGATATCACAGACAGGGATCTGTGTGTTTGATATCAGAAATGGATTGGTGACTGTACGATATCAGTGACATGAGTCTGTGAGTATTCGATATCAGTGACTGGGAGCTTTGAATTTTCGATATCAGTGACAGGAATCTGTGAGTGTTTGATATCAGTGACAGGGATTTGTGAGTATTCGAAAGCAGTGACATGGATCGGTGAGTGTTCGATATCAGTAATGTATGAGTGACTGTACGATATTAGTGACAGAGATCTGTGAGTGTATGATATCAGTTACAGGGACACTGTCAGTGTTCCATATCAGTGACATGGATCTGTGAGTGCTCGACTTCTGTGACAGGGATTGGTGAATGTTCGAAATCAATGACAGTGATCTGTGAGTGTTCGATATCAGTGACATGGATCTGTGAGTATTCGATATCAGTGACAGGGATCTGTGAGTATTCAATATCAGTGAGAGTGATCTGTGAGTGTTGGATATCAGTGACAGGGTTCTGTAAGTGTTTGATATCAGTAATGGACCTGTGAGTGTATGATTCAATAATGGATCTGTGAATGTTCGATATCAGTGACAGGTGACTGTGAGTGTTCAATATCAATAACAGAGTTGTGAGTGTCTAATATCAGTAAAGGAGTTGTGAGTATTTGATATCAGTACCTTTGAGTTGGTACTGTTCAATATCAGTGACAGAGATCTCTCCGTTTTTGATATCAGTGACAGGATTATTTCACTGTTCTATATCAGTGAGAGGGATCTGTGAGTGTTCTATATCACTGACAGGGATTCATGAGTGTTCATTATCAGTGACAGAGATCTGTGAGTGTTCGATATCCGTGACGGGGTTCTGATGGTGTTTGATATCACAGACAGGGATCTGTGAGTGTTTGATATCAGTGACAAGGACTGTGTCAGTGTTCGATATCAGTGAGAAGAATCTGTGAGAGTTCGATATGAGCGACAGGGATCTGTGAGTGTTTGATATCAGAAATGGATTGGTGACTGTACAATATCAGTGACATGGATCTGTGAGTATTCGATATCAGTGATGGGATCTTTGAATGTTCGAAATCAGTGACAGGAATCTGTGAGTGTTCGATATCAGTGACAGGGATCTGTGAGTGCTCGACGTCAGTGACAGGGATCGGTGAGTGTTCGATATCAGTAATGGATCGGTGAGTGATCGATATTAGTTGCAGATATCGGTGAGTGTTTGATATCAGTGACAAGGACACTGTCAGTGTTCAATATCAGTGACATGGATCTGTGAGTGCTCGACTTCAGTGACAGGTATGGGTGAGTGTTCGAAATCAGGGCATGGGATCTGTGAGTGTTCGATATCAGTGACTGGGATCTATGAATGTTCAACATCAGTGACATGAATCTGTGAGTGTTCGATATCATTGAGAGTGATCTGTGAGTGTTGGATATCAGTGACAGGGATCTGTATGTGTTTGATATTAGTAATGGACCTGTGAGTGTTTGATTCAGTAATGGCTCTGTGAATGTTCGATATCAGTGCCAGGTGACTGTGAGTGTTCAATATCAGTAACAGAGTTGTGAGTGTCTAATATCATTCAAGGAGTTGTGAGTATTTGATATCAGTACCTTTGAGTTGGGACTGTTCAATATCAGTGACAGAGATCTCTCTGTTTTTGATATCAGTGACAGGGATATTTGACTGTTCTATATCAGTGAGTGGGATCTGTGAGTGTTCGATATTACTGACAGGGATTCATGAGTGTTCAATATCAGTGACAGAGATCTGTGAGTGTTCGATATACGTGACAGGGTTCAGTCGGTGTTTGATTTCACAGACAGGGATCTGTGCATGTTCGATATCCGTGACAGGGTTCAGTCGGTGTTTCATTTCACAGACAGGGATCTGTGCGTGTTGGATATCAGTGACAGGGATCTGTGATAGTTCAATCTGAGCAACATGGATCTGTGAGTGTTCGTTATCAGTAACAGGAAGCTGAGAGATCTCGATATCAGTAACAGTGATTCTTGAGTGTTTGGTATCAATAACAGGGAGTTTTGCGACTTTGATATCAGAACTAGGATCTGTGAGTGTTCGATATCAGTGACAGAGAGCTGTGAGTGTTCTATTTCAGTAACAGGGAGCTGAGAGATCTCAATATCTGTTACAGAGAGCTGTGAGTGTTCGATATCTGTGACAAGGTTCTGTCACTGTTCGATATCACAGACAGGGTTCTGTGAGTGCTCGATATTAGTGAGAAGGATCCGAGATTCTTCGAAATCAGTAATGGACTGATAGTTTTCGACATCAGTGACAGGGATCTGTGAATATTCCATATCATTGACTGTTATCTATGAATGTTCGACATCAGTGATAGGGATCTGTGAGAGTTCGATATCAGTTACAGGGATCTGTGAGTGTTCAATATCAGTGAAAGATAACTGTGATTGTTCGATATCACTGAGAAGAATTCTGTCAGTGTTCGATATCAGTGACATGGATCCGTGAGTGTTCGATATCTGTGGTAGGGATCGGGAGTATTCGATATCAGTAGAGGGGTCTGTAAGTTTCGATATCACAGACAGGGATCTCTGAGTGCTGGATATCAGTGAGAGGGATCTGTGAATGTTGGATATTAGTAACAGGATCGGTGAGTGTTCGAAATCAGTGACACGGATCTGCAAGTGTTCGATATCCGTGACAGGGTTCTGTCACTGTTAGATACCACAGACAGGGATCTGTGAGTATTTGATATCCGTGACAGGGTTCTGTCACTGTTCGATATCTCAGACAGGGATCTGTGAGTATTCGATATCCGTGACAGGGTTCTGTCACTGTTCGATATCACAGACAGGGATCTGTGAGTATTCGATATCCGTGACAGGGTTCTATCAGTGTTCGATATCACATACAGGGATCTGTGAGTGTTCAATATTAGTGAGAATGATCCGAGTTTGTTCAAAATCAGTAATCGACTGATAGTTTTCGTCATCAGTGACAGGGATATGTGAGTATTCCATATCAGTGACTGTGATCTATGAATGTTCGACATCAGTGACAGGGATCTGTGAGTGTTCTATATCAGTGACAGGGACTGTGTCAGTGTTCGAAATCAGTGACAAGAATCTTTGAGAGTTCGATATGAGCGACAGGGATCTGTGAGTGTTTGATATCAGAAATGGATTGGAGACTGTACACTATCAGTGACATGGATCTGTGAGTATTCGATATCAGTGATGGGATCTTTGAATGTTCGATATCAGTGACAGGAATCTGTGAGTGTTCGATATCAGTGACAGGGATCTGTGAGTATTCGATATCAGTGACAGGGATCGGTGAGTGTTCGATATCAGTAATGGATGAGTGACTGTACGATAATAGTGACAGAGATCTGTGAGTGTATGATATCAGTGACAGGGACACTGTCAGTGTTCCATATCAGTGACATGGATCTGTGAGTGCTCGACTTCAGTGACAGGGATCTGTGAGTGTTCGATATCAGTGACATGGATCTGTGAGTGCACGACTTCAGTGACAGTGATCGGTGAGTGTTCAAAATCAGGGCGAGGGATCTATGACGGTTTGATATCAGTAACTGGGATCTATGAATGTTCGACATCAGTGACAGGAATCTGTGAGTGTTCGATATCAGTGCGAGTGATCTGTGAGGGTTGGATATCAGTGACAGGGATCTGTAAATGTTTGATATCGGTAATGGACATGTGAGTGTTTGATTCAATAATGGATCTGTGAATGTTCGATATCAGTGACAGGTGACTGTGAGTGTTCAATATCAATAACAGAGTTGTGAGTGTCTAATATCAGTAAAGGAGTTGTGAGTATTTGATATCAGTACCTTTGAGTTGGGACTGTTCAATATCAGTGACAGAGATCTCTCGGTTTTCGATATCAGTGACAGGGATATTTGAATGTTCTATATCAGTGAGTGGGATCTGTGAGTGTTCGATATCACTGACAGGGACTCATGAGTGTTCAATATCAGTGACAGAGATCTGTGAGTGTTCGATATCCGTGACGGGGTTCTGTCGGTGTTTGATATCACAGACAGGGATCTGTGAGTGTTTGATATCAGTGACAGGGACTGTGTCAGTGTTCGATATCAGTGACAAGAATCTGTGAGAGTTCAATATGAGCGACAGGGATCTGTGAGTGTTTGATATCCGAAATGGATTGGTGACTGTACGATATCAGTGACATGGATCTGTGAGTATTCGATATCAGTAACTGGGAGCTTTGAATGTTTGATATCAGTGACAGGAATCTGTGAGTGTTCGATATCAGTGACATGGATCTGTGAGTATTCGATATCAGTGACAGGGATCGGTGAGTGTTCGATTTCAGTAATCAATGAGTGACTGTACGATATTAGTGACAGAGATCTGTGAGTGTATGATATCAGTGACAGGGACACTCTCAGTGTTCCATATCAGTGACATGGATCTGTGAGTGCTCGACTTCTGTGACAGGGATTGGTGAGTGTTCGATATCAGTAATGGATCGGTGAGTGATCGATATTAGTTGCAGAGATCGGTGAGTGTTTGATATCAGTGACAAGGACACTGTCAGTGTTCAATATCAGTGACATGGATCGGTGAGTGCTCGACTTCAGTGACAGGTATGGGTGAGTGTTCGAAATCAGGGCATGGGATCTGTGAGTGTTCGATATCAGTGACTGGGATCTATGAATGTTCAACATCAGTGACATGAATCTGTGAGTGTTCTATATCATTTAGAGTGATCTGTGAGTGTTGGATATCAGTGACAGGGATCTGTAAGTGTTTGATATCAGTGACAGGGATCGGTGAGTGTTCGATATCAGTAATGGATGAGTGACTGTACGATAATAGTGACAGAGATCTGTGAGTGTATGATATCAGTGACAGGGACACTGTCAGTGTTCCATATCAGTGACATGTATCTGTGAGTGCTCAACTTCTGTGACAGGGATTGGTGAGTGTTCGAAATCAATGACAGTGATCAGTGACTGTACGATATCAGTGACATGGATCTGTGAGTGCACGACTTCAGTGACAGGGATCAGTGAGTGTTGGATTTCAGTAATGGATCGGTGAGTGTTCTATATTAGTGACAGAGAACGGTGAGTGTTTGATATCAGTGACAGGGATACTGTCAGTGTTCCATATCAGTGACATGGATCTGTGAGTGCTTGACTTCAGTGACAGGGATTGGTGAGTGTTCAAAATCAGGGCGAGGGAT
The DNA here is from genome assembly GCF_048418815.1 of Hemitrygon akajei. Lineage (NCBI taxonomy): Eukaryota > Metazoa > Chordata > Chondrichthyes > Myliobatiformes > Dasyatidae > Hemitrygon > Hemitrygon akajei. The sequence goes on along the minus strand of NC_133134.1, from coordinate 62,725,088 downwards.
CTATGACTGTTTGATATCAGTAACTGGGATCTATGAATGTTTGACATCAGTGACAGGAATCTGTGAGTGTTCGATATCAGTGAGAGTGATCTGTGAGTGTTGGATATCAGTGACAGGGATCTGTAAGTGTTTGATATGGGTAATGGACCTGTGAGTGTTTCATTCAATAATGGATCTGTGAATGTTCGATATCAGTGACAGGTGACTGTGAGTGTTCAATATCAATAACAGAGTTGTGAGTGTCTAATATCAGTAAAGGAGTTGTGAGTATTTGATATCAGTACCTTTGAGTTGGGACTGTTCAATATCAGTGACAGAGATCTCTCTGTTTTTGATATCAGTGACAGGGATATTTGACTGTTCTATATCAGTGAGTGGGATCTGTGAGTGTTCGATATCACTGACAGGGATTCATGAGTGTTCAATATCAGTGACAGAGATCTGTGAGTGTTCGATATCCTTGACGGGGTTCTGTCGGTGTTTGATATCACAGACAGGGATCTGTGAGTGTTTGATATCAGTGACAGGGACTGTGTCAGTGTTCGATATCAGTGACAAGAATCTGTGAGAGTTCAATATGAGCGACAGGGATCTGTGAGTGTTTGATATCAGAAATGGATTGGTGACTGTACACTATCAGTGACATGGATCTGTGAGTATTCGATATCAGTGACTGGGAGATTTGAATGTTCGATATCAGTGACAGGAATCTGTGAGTGTCCGATATCAGTGACATGGATCTGTGAGTATTCGATATCAGTGACAGAGAACGGTGAGGGTTTGATATCAGTGACAGGGACACTCTCAGTGTTCCATATCAGTGACATGGATCTGTGAGTGCTCAACTTCTGTGACAGGGATTGGTGAGTGTTCGAAATCAATGACAGTAATCTGTGAGTGTTCGATATCAGTGACATGGATATGTGAGTGCACGACTTCAGTGACAGGGATCCGTGATTGTTCGAAATCAGGGCGTGGGTTCTGTGAGTGTTCGATATCAGTGACAGCGATCTGTTTGTGTTCGATATCAGTAATGGATCGATGAGTGTTCGATATTAGTGACAGAGAGCTGTGTGTGTTCGATATCAGTGACAGGAATTCTGTCAGTGTTCCATATCAGTGAGAGGAATCTGTGAGTGCTCGACGTCAGTGACAGGGATCGGTGAGTGTTCGATATCAGTAATGGATCGGTGAGTGATCGATATTAGTTGCAGATATCGGTGAGTGTTTGATATCAGTGACATGGATCTGTGAGTGCTCGACTTCAGTGACAGGTATGGGTGAGTGTTCGAAATCAGGGCATGGGATCTGTGAGTGTTCGATATCAGTGACTGGGATCTATGAATGTTCAACATCAGTGACATGAATCTGTGAGTGTTCGATATCATTGAGAGTGATCTGTGAGTGTTGGATATCAGTGACAGGGATCTGTATGTGTTTGATATTAGTAATGGACCTGTGAGTGTTTGATTCAGTAATGGCTCTGTGAATGTTCGATATCAGTGCCAGGTGACTGTGAGTGTTCCATATCAGTAAAGGGGTTGTGAGTATTTGATATCAGTACCTTTGAGTTGGGACTGTTCAATATCAGTGACAGAGATCTCTCTGTTTTTGATATCAGTGACAGGGATATTTGACTGTTCTATATCAGTGAGTGGGATCTGTGAGTGTTCGATATTACTGACAGGGATTCATGAGTGTTCAATATCAGTGACAGAGATCTGTGAGTGTTCGATATCCGTGACAGGGTTCTGTCGGTGTTTGATTTCACAGACAGGGATCTGTGCGTGTTGGATATCAGTGACAGGGATCTGTGATAGTTCAATCTGAGCAACATGGATCTGTGAGTGTTCGTTATCAGTAACAGGAAGCTGAGAGATCTCGATATCAGTAACAGTGATTCTTGAGTGTTTGGTATCAATAACAGGGAGTTTTGCGACTTTGATATCAGAACTAGGATCTGTGAGTGTTCGATATCAGTGACAGAGAGCTGTGAGGTTTTATTTCAGTAACAGGGAGCTGAGAGATCTCAATATCTGTTACAGAGAGCTGTGAGTGTTCGATATCTGTGACAAGGTTCTGTCACTGTTCGATATCACAGACAGGGATCTGTGAGTGCTCGATATTAGTGAGTAGGATCTGAGTTTCTTCGAAATCAGTAATGGACTAATAGTTTTCGACATCAGTGACAGGGATCTGTGAATATTCCATATCATTGACTGTTATCTATGAATGTTCGACATCAGTGATAGGGATCTGTGAGAGATCGATATCAGTTACAGGGACCTGTGAGTGTTCAATATCAGTGAAAGATAACTGTGATTGTTCGATATCACTGAGAAGAATTCTGTCAGTGTTCGATATCAGTGACATGGATCTGTGAGTGTTCGATATCTGTGGCAGGGATAGGGAGTATTCGATATCAGTAGAGGGGTCTGTAAGTTTCGATAACACAGACAGAGATCTCTGAGTGTTGGATCTGTGAATGTTGGATCTCAGTAACAGGATCGGTGAGTGTTCGAAATCAGTGACACGGATATGCAAGTGTTCGATATCCGTGACAGGGTTCTGTCACTGTTCGATATCTGAGACAGGGATCTGTGAGTATTCGATATCCGTGACAGTGTTCTGTCACTGTTCGATATCACAGACAGGGATCTGTGAGTATTCGATATCCGTGACAGGGTTCTATCAGTGTTCGATATCACAGTCAGGGATCAGTGAGTATTCGATATCCGTGACAGGGTTCTGTCAGTGTTCGATATCACAGTCAGGGATCTCTGAGTGTTGAATATCAGTGGCAGTGATCTGTGAGTTTGGATATCAGTGACAGGGACTGTGTCAGTGTTCTATATCGGTGACAAGAATTGTGAGAATTCGATATGAGCGACAGGGATCTGTGAGTGTTTGATATCAGAAATGGATTGGTGACTGTACGATATCAGTGACATGGATCTGTGAGTATTCGATATCAGTCACTGGGATCTTTGAATGATCTATATCAGTGAGTGGGATCTGTTTGTCTTCGATATCACTGACAGGGCTTCATGAGTGTTCAATATCAGTAACAGGAAGTTGTAAGATTTTGATATCCATGACAGGGTTCTGTCAGTGTTCGATATCACAGACAGGGATCTGTGAGTGTTCAATATTAGTGAGAATGATCCGAGTTTGTTCAAAATCAGTAATCGACTGATAGTTTTCGACATCAGTGACAGGGATATGTGAGTATTCCATATCAGTGACTGTGATCTATGAATGTTCGACATCACTGACAGGGACTGTGTCAGTGTTCGAAATCAGTGACAATAATCTTTGGGAGTTCGATATGAGCGACAGGGATCTGTGAGTGTTTGATATCAGAAATGGATTGGTGACTGTACGATATCAGTGACATGGATCTGTGAGTATTCGATATCAGCGATGGGATCTTTGAACGTTCGATATCAGTGACAGGAATCTGTGAGTGTTTGATATCAGTGACAGGGATCTGTGAGTATTCGATATCAGTGACAGGGATCGGTGAGTGTTCGATATCAGTAATGGATGAGTGACTGTACGATAATAGTGACAGAGATCTGTGAGTGTATGATATCAGTGACAGGGACACTGTCAGTGTTCCATATCAGTGACATGGATCTGTGAGTGCTCAACTTCTGTGACAGGGATTGGTGAGTGTTCGAAATCAATGACAGTGATCAGTGACTGTACGATATCAGTGACATGGATCTGTGAGTGCACGACTTCAGTGACAGGGATCGGTGAGTGTTGGATTTCAGTAATGGATCGGTGAGTGTTCTATATTAGTGACAGAGAACGGTGAGTGTTTGATATCAGTGACAGGGATACTGTCAGTGTTCCATATCAGTGACTTGGATCTGTGAGTGCTTGACTTCAGTGACAGGGATTGGTGAGTGTTCAAAATCAGGGCGAGGGATCTATGACTGTTTGATATCAGTAACTGGGATCTATGAATGTTTGACATCAGTGACAGGAATCTGTGAGTGTTCGATATCAGTGAGAGTGATCTGTGAGTGTTGGATATCAGTGACAGGGATCTGTAAGTGTTTGATATGAGTAATGGACCTGTGAGTGTTTCATTCAATAATGGATCTGTGAATGTTCGATATCAGTGACAGGTGACTGTGAGTGTTCAATATCAATAACAGAGTTGTGAGTGTCTAATATCAGTAAAGGAGTTGTGAGTATTTGATATCAGTACCTTTGAGTTGGGACTGTTCAATATCAGTGACAGAGATCTCTCTGTTTTTGATATCAGTGACAGGGATATTTGACTGTTCTATATCAGTGAGTGGGATCTGTGAGTGTTCGATATCACTGACAGGGATTCATGAGTGTTCAATATCAGTGACAGAGATCTGTGAGTGTTCGATATCCTTGACGGGGTTCTGTCGGTGTTTGATATCACAGACAGGGATCTGTGAGTGTTTGATATCAGTGACAGGGACTGTGTCAGTGTTCGATATCAGTGACAAGAATCTGTGAGAGTTCAATATGAGCGACAGGGATCTGTGAGTGTTTGATATCAGAAATGGATTGGTGACTGTACACTATCAGTGACATGGATCTGTGAGTATTCGATATCAGTGACTGGGAGATTTGAATGTTCGATATCAGTGACAGGAATCTGTGAGTGTCCGATATCAGTGACATGGATCTGTGAGTATTCGATATCAGTGACAGAGAACGGTGAGGGTTTGATATCAGTGACAGGGACACTCTCAGTGTTCCATATCAGTGACATGGATCTGTGAGTGCTCAACTTCTGTGACAGGGATTGGTGAGTGTTCGAAATCAATGACAGTAATCTGTGAGTGTTCGATATCAGTGACATGGATATGTGAGTGCACGACTTCAGTGACAGGGATCCGTGATTGTTCGAAATCAGGGCGTGGGTTCTGTGAGTGTTCGATATCAGTGACAGCGATCTGTTTGTGTTCGATATCAGTAATGGATCGATGAGTGTTCGATATTAGTGACAGAGAGCTGTGTGTGTTCGATATCAGTGACAGGAATTCTGTCAGTGTTCCATATCAGTGAGAGGAATCTGTGAGTGCTCGACGTCAGTGACAGGGATCGGTGAGTGTTCGATATCAGTAATGGATCGGTGAGTGATCGATATTAGTTGCAGATATCGGTGAGTGTTTGATATCAGTGACATGGATCTGTGAGTGCTCGACTTCAGTGACAGGTATGGGTGAGTGTTCGAAATCAGGGCATGGGATCTGTGAGTGTTCGATATCAGTGACTGGGATCTATGAATGTTCAACATCAGTGACATGAATCTGTGAGTGTTCGATATCATTGAGAGTGATCTGTGAGTGTTGGATATCAGTGACAGGGATCTGTATGTGTTTGATATTAGTAATGGACCTGTGAGTGTTTGATTCAGTAATGGCTCTGTGAATGTTCGATATCAGTGCCAGGTGACTGTGAGTGTTCCATATCAGTAAAGGGGTTGTGAGTATTTGATATCAGTACCTTTGAGTTGGGACTGTTCAATATCAGTGACAGAGATCTCTCTGTTTTTGATATCAGTGACAGGGATATTTGACTGTTCTATATCAGTGAGTGGGATCTGTGAGTGTTCGATATTACTGACAGGGATTCATGAGTGTTCAATATCAGTGACAGAGATCTGTGAGTGTTCGATATCCGTGACAGGGTTCTGTCGGTGTTTGATTTCACAGACAGGGATCTGTGCGTGTTGGATATCAGTGACAGGGATCTGTGATAGTTCAATCTGAGCAACATGGATCTGTGAGTGTTCGTTATCAGTAACAGGAAGCTGAGAGATCTCGATATCAGTAACAGTGATTCTTGAGTGTTTGGTATCAATAACAGGGAGTTTTGCGACTTTGATATCAGAACTAGGATCTGTGAGTGTTCGATATCAGTGACAGAGAGCTGTGAGGTTTTATTTCAGTAACAGGGAGCTGAGAGATCTCAATATCTGTTACAGAGAGCTGTGAGTGTTCGATATCTGTGACAAGGTTCTGTCACTGTTCGATATCACAGACAGGGATCTGTGAGTGCTCGATATTAGTGAGTAGGATCTGAGTTTCTTCGAAATCAGTAATGGACTAATAGTTTTCGACATCAGTGACAGGGATCTGTGAATATTCCATATCATTGACTGTTATCTATGAATGTTCGACATCAGTGATAGGGATCTGTGAGAGATCGATATCAGTTACAGGGACCTGTGAGTGTTCAATATCAGTGAAAGATAACTGTGATTGTTCGATATCACTGAGAAGAATTCTGTCAGTGTTCGATATCAGTGACATGGATCTGTGAGTGTTCGATATCTGTGGCAGGGATAGGGAGTATTCGATATCAGTAGAGGGGTCTGTAAGTTTCGATAACACAGACAGAGATCTCTGAGTGTTGGATCTGTGAATGTTGGATCTCAGTAACAGGATCGGTGAGTGTTCGAAATCAGTGACACGGATATGCAAGTGTTCGATATCCGTGACAGGGTTCTGTCACTGTTCGATATCTGAGACAGGGATCTGTGAGTATTCGATATCCGTGACAGTGTTCTGTCACTGTTCGATATCACAGACAGGGATCTGTGAGTATTCGATATCCGTGACAGGGTTCTATCAGTGTTCGATATCACAGTCAGGGATCAGTGAGTATTCGATATCCGTGACAGGGTTCTGTCAGTGTTCGATATCACAGTCAGGGATCTCTGAGTGTTGAATATCAGTGGCAGTGATCTGTGAGTTTGGATATCAGTGACAGGGACTGTGTCAGTGTTCTATATCGGTGACAAGAATTGTGAGAATTCGATATGAGCGACAGGGATCTGTGAGTGTTTGATATCAGAAATGGATTGGTGACTGTACGATATCAGTGACATGGATCTGTGAGTATTCGATATCAGTCACTGGGATCTTTGAATGATCTATATCAGTGAGTGGGATCTGTTTGTCTTCGATATCACTGACAGGGCTTCATGAGTGTTCAATATCAGTAACAGGAAGTTGTAAGATTTTGATATCCATGACAGGGTTCTGTCAGTGTTCGATATCACAGACAGGGATCTGTGAGTGTTCAATATTAGTGAGAATGATCCGAGTTTGTTCAAAATCAGTAATCGACTGATAGTTTTCGACATCAGTGACAGGGATATGTGAGTATTCCATATCAGTGACTGTGATCTATGAATGTTCGACATCACTGACAGGGACTGTGTCAGTGTTCGAAATCAGTGACAATAATCTTTGGGAGTTCGATATGAGCGACAGGGATCTGTGAGTGTTTGATATCAGAAATGGATTGGTGACTGTACGATATCAGTGACATGGATCTGTGAGTATTCGATATCAGCGATGGGATCTTTGAACGTTCGATATCAGTGACAGGAATCTGTGAGTGTTTGATATCAGTGACAGGGATCTGTGAGTATTCGATATCAGTGACAGGGATCGGTGAGTGTTCGATATCAGTAATGGATGAGTGACTGTACGATAATAGTGACAGAGATCTGTGAGTGTATGATATCAGTGACAGGGACACTGTCAGTGTTCCATATCAGTGACATGGATCTGTGAGTGCTCAACTTCTGTGACAGGGATTGGTGAGTGTTCGAAATCAATGACAGTGATCAGTGACTGTACGATATCAGTGACATGGATCTGTGAGTGCACGACTTCAGTGACAGGGATCGGTGAGTGTTGGATTTCAGTAATGGATCGGTGAGTGTTCTATATTAGTGACAGAGAACGGTGAGTGTTTGATATCAGTGACAGGGATACTGTCAGTGTTCCATATCAGTGACTTGGATCTGTGAGTGCTTGACTTCAGTGACAGGGATTGGTGAGTGTTCAAAATCAGGGCGAGGGATCTATGACTGTTTGATATCAGTAACTGGGATCTATGAATGTTTGACATCAGTGACAGGAATCTGTGAGTGTTCGATATCAGTGAGAGTGATCTGTGAGTGTTGGATATCAGTGACAGGGATCTGTAAGTGTTTGATATGAGTAATGGACCTGTGAGTGTTTCATTCAATAATGGATCTGTGAATGTTCGATATCAGTGACAGGTGACTGTGAGTGTTCAATATCAATAACAGAGTTGTGAGTGTCTAATATCATTCAAGGAGTTGTGAGTATTTGATATCAGTACCTTTGAGTTGGGACTGTTCAATATCAGTGACAGAGATCTCTCTGTTTTTGATATCAGTGACAGGGATATTTGACTGTTCTATATCAGTGAGTGGGATCTGTGAGTGTTCGATATCACTGACAGGGATTCATGAGTGTTCAATATCAGTGACAGAGATCTGTGAGTGTTCGATATCCTTGACGGGGTTCTGTCGGTGTTTGATCTCACAGACAGGGATCTGTGAGTGTTTGATATCAGTGACAGGGACTGTGTCAGTGTTCGATATCAGTGACAAGAATCTGTGAGAGTTCAATATGAGCGACAGGGATCTGTGAGTGTTTGATATCAGAAATGGATTGGTGACTGTACACTATCAGTGACATGGATCTGTGAGTATTCGATATCAGTGACTGGGAGCTTTGAATGTTCGATATCAGTGACAGGAATCTGTGAGTGTCCGATATCAGTGACATGGATCTGTGAGTATTCGATATCAGTGACAGAGAACGGTGAGTGTTTGATATCAGTGACAGGGACACTCTCAGTGTTCCATATCAGTGACATGGATCTGTGAGTGCTCAACTTCTGTGACAGGGATTGGTGAGTGTTCGAAATCAATGACAGTAATCTGTGAGTGTTCGATATCAGTGACATGGATATGTGAGTGCACGACTTCAGTGACAGGGATCCGTGATTGTTCGAAATCAGGGCGTGGGTTCTGTGAGTGTTCGATATCAGTGACAGCGATCTGTTTGTGTTCGATATCAGTAATGGATCGGTGAGTGTTCGATATTAGTGACAGGAATTCTGTCAGTGTTCCATATCAGTGAGGGGAATCTGTGAGTGCTCGACGTCAGTGACAGGGATCGGTGAGTGTTCGATATCAGTAATGGATCGGTGAGTGATCGATATTAGTTGCAGATATCGGTGAGTGTTTGATATCAGTGACAAGGACACTGTCAGTGTTCAATATCAGTGACATGGATCTGTGAGTGCTCGACTTCAGTGACAGGTATGGGTGAGTGTTCGAAATCAGGGCATGGGATCTGTGAGTGTTCGATATCAGTGACTGGGATCTATGAATGTTCAACATCAGTGACATGAATCTGTGAGTGTTCGATATCATTGAGAGTGATCTGTGAGTGTTGGATATCAGTGACAGGGATCTGTAAGTGTTTGATATTAGTAATGGACCTGTGAGTGTTTGATTCAGTAACGGATCTGTGAATGTTCGATATCATTGACAGGTGACTGTGAGTGTTCCATATCAGTAACAGAGTTGTGAGTGTCTAATATCAGTAAAGGAGTTGTGAGTATTTGATATCAGTAGCTTTGAGTTGGGACTGTTCAATATCAGTGACAGAGATCTCTCTGTTTTTCATATCAGTGACAGGGATATTTGACTGTTCTACATCAGTGAGTGGGATCTGTGAGTGTTCGATATCTGTGGCAAGGATCGGGAGTATTCGATATCAGTAGAGCGGTCTGTAAGTTTCGATAGCACAGACAGGGATCTCTGAGTGTTGGATATCAGTGACAGGGATATGTGAGTGTTGGATATCAGTGAGAGGGATCTGTGAATGTTCGATATCAGTAACAGGATCTGTGAGTGTTCGAAATCAGTGACACGGATCTGCAAGTGTTCTATATTCGTGACAGGGTTTTGTCACTGTTCGATATCACAGTCTGGGATCTGTGAGTATTTGATATCCGTGACAGGGTTCTGTCACTGTTCGATATCACAGACAGTGATCTGTGAGTATTCGATATCCGTGACAGGGTTCTATCAGTGTTCGATATCACATACAGGGATCTGTGAGTGTTCAATATTAGTGAGAATGATCCGAGTTTGTTCAAAATCAGTAATCGACTGATAGTTTTCGACATCAGTGACAGGGATCTGTGAGTATTCCATATCATTGACTGTTATCTATGAATGTTCGACATCAGTGATAGGGATCTGTGAGTGTTCGATATCAGTTACAGGGACTGTGTCAGTGTTCGAAATCAGTGACAAGAATCTGTGAGAGTTCGATATGAGCGACAGGGATCAGTGAGTGTTCGATATCAGTAATGGATGAGTGACTGTACGATATTAGTGACAGAGATCAGTGTGTGTATGAAATCAGTGACAGGGAAACTGTCAGTGTTCCATATCAGTGACATGGATCTGTGAGTGCTCGACTTCAGTGACAGGGATTGGTGAGTGTTCGAAATCAGGGCGTGGGAGCTATGACTGTTTGATATCAGTAACTGGGATCTATGAATGTTTGACATCAGTGACAGGAATCTGTGAGTGTTCAATATCAGTGACCGGGATCGGTGAGTGTTCGATATCAGTAATGGATGAGTGACTGTACGATAATAGTGACAGAGATCTGTGAGTGTATGATATTAGTGACAGGGACACTGTCAGTGTTCCATATCAGTGACATGGATCTGTGAGTGCTCAACTTCTGTGACAGGGATTGGTGAGTGTTCGAAATCAATGACAGTGATCAGTGACTGTACGATATCAGTGACATGGATCTGTGAGTGCACGACTTCAGTGACAGGGATCGGTGAGTGTTGGATTTCAGTAATGGATCGGTGAGTGTTCTATATTAGTGACAGAGAACGGTGAGTGTTTGATATCAGTGACAGGGATACTGTCAGTGTTCCATATCAGTGACTTGGATCTGTGAGTGCTTGACTTCAGTGACAGGGATTGGTGAGTGTTCAAAATCAGGGCGAGGGATCTATGACTGTTTGATATCAGTAACTGGGATCTATGAATGTTTGACATCAGTGACAGGAATCTGTGAGTGTTCGATATCAGTGAGAGTGATCTGTGAGTGTTGGATATCAGTGACAGGGATCTGTAAGTGTTTGATATCGGTAATGGACCTGTGAGTGTTTCATTCAATAATGGATCTGTGAATGTTCGATATCAGTGACAGGTGACTGTGAGTGTTCAATATCAATAACAGAGTTGTGAGTGTCTAATATCAGTAAAGGAGTTGTGAGTATTTGATATCAGTAGCTTTGAGTTGGGACTGTTCAATATCAGTGACAGAGATCTCTCTGTTTTTGATATCAGTGACAGGGATATTTGACTGTTCTATATCAGTGAGTGGGATCTGTGAGTGTTCGATATCACTGACAGGGATTCATGAGTGTTCAATATCAGTGACAGAGATCTGTGAGTGTTCGATATCCTTGACGGGGTTCTGTCGGTGTTTGATATCACAGACAGGGATCTATGACTGTTTGATATCAGTAACTGGGATCTATGAATGTTTGACATCAGTGACAGGAATCTGTGAGTGTTCGATATCAGTGAGAGTGATCTGTGAGTGTTGGATATCAGTGACAGGGATTCATGAGTGTTCAATATCAGTGACCGAGATCTGTGAGTGTTCGATATCCGTGACGGGGTTCTGTCGATGTTTGATATCACAGACAGGGATCTGTGAGTGTTTGATATCAGAAATGGATTGGTGACTGTACGATATCAGTGACATGGATCTGTGAGTATTCGATATCAGTGACTGGGATCTTTGAATGTTCGATATCAGTGACAGGGATCTGTGACTGTTCAAAATCAGTGACAAGAATCTGTGGGAGTTCGATATGAGCGACAGGGATCTGTGAGTGTTTGATATCAGAAATGGATTGTTGACTGTACGATATCAGTGACATGGATCTGTGAGTATTCGATATCAGTCACTGAGATCTTTGAATGTTCTATATCAGTGAGTGGGATCTGTTTGTGTTCGATATCACAGACAGGGCTTCATGAGTGTTCAATATCAGTAACAGGATGTTGTAGGATTTTGATATCCATGACAGGGTTCTGTCAGTGTTCGATATCACAGACAGGGATCTGTGAGTGTTCAATATTAGTGAGAATGATCCGAGTTTGTTCAAAATCAGTAATCGACTGATAGTTTTCGACATCAGTGACAGGGATATGTGAGTATTCCATATCAGTGACTGTGATCTATGAATGTTCGACATCAGTGACAGGAATCTGTGAGTGTTCGATATCAGTGACAGGGATCTGTCAGTGTTTGATATCAGTGACAGGGACTGTTTCAGTGTTCGAAATCAGTGACAAGAATCTGTGGGAGTTCGATATGAGCGACAGGGATCTGTGAGTGTTTGATATCAGAAATGGATTGGTGACTGTACGATATCAGTGACAGAGATCGGTGAGTGTTTGATATCAGTGACAGGGACACTCTCAGTGTTCCATATCAGTGACATGGATCTGTGAGTGCTCAACTTCTGTGACAGGGATTGGTGAGTGTTCAAAATCAATGACAGTAATCTGTGAGAGTTCGATATCAGTGACATGGATATGTGAGTGCACGACTTCAGTGACAGGGATCGGTGATTGTTCGAAATCAGGGCGTGGGTTCTGTGAGTGTTCGATATCAGTGACAGTGATCTGTTTGTGTTCGATATCAGTAATGGATCGGTGAGTGTTCGATATTAGTGACAGAGATCTGTGTGTGTTCGATATCAGTGACAGGAATTCTGTCAGTGTTCCATATCAGTGAGAGGAATCTGTGAGTGCTAGACTTCAGTGACAGGGATCGGTGTGTGTTCGATATCAGTAATGGATCGGTGAGTTATCGATATTAGTTGCAGAGATCGGTGAGTGTTTGATATCAGTGACAAGTACACTGTCAGTGTTCAATATCAGTGACATGGATCTGTGAGTGCTCGACTTCAGTGACAGGGATGGGTGAGTGTTCGAAATCAGGGCGTGGGATCTATGAGTGTTCGATATCAGTTACTGGGATCCATGAATGTTTGACATCAGTGACAGGAATCTGTGAGTGTTCGATATCAGTGGGAGTGATCTGTGAATGTTAGATATCAGTGACAGGGATCTGTGAGTGTTTGATATCAGTGACAAGAATCTGTGGGAGTTCGATATGAGCGACAGGGATCTGTGAGTGTTTGATATCAGAAATGGATTGGTGACTGTACGATATCAGTGACATGGATCTGTGAGTATTCGATATCAGTCACTGGGATCTTTGAATGTTCTATATCAGTGAGTGGGATCTGTTTGTGTTCGATATCACAGACAGGGCTTCATGAGTGTTCAATATCAGTAAAAGGATGTTGTAAGATTTTGATATCCATGACAGGGTTCTGTCAGTGTTCGATATCACAGACAGGGATCTGTGAGTGTTCAATATTAGTGAGAATGATCCGAGTTTGTTCAAAATCAGTAATCGACTGATAGTTTTCGACATCAGTGACAGGGATATGTGAGTATTCCATATCAGTGACTGTGATCTATGAATGTTCGACATCAGTGACAGGGATCTGTGAGTGTTCGATATCAGTGACAGGGATCTGTCAGTGTTCGATATCAGTGACAGGGACTGTTTCAGTGTTCGAAATCAGTGACAAGAATCTGTGGGAGTTCGATATGAGCGACAGGGATCTGTGAGTGTTTGATATCAGAAATGGATTGGTGACTGTACGATATCAGTGACATGTATCTGTGAGTGAATGATATCAGTGACAGGGATCGGTGAGTGTTCGATTTCAGTAATGAATGAGTGACTGTACAATATTAGTGACAGAGATCTGTGAGTGTATGATATCAGTGACAGGGACACTGTCAGTGTTCCATATCAGTGACGTGGATCTGTGAGTGCTCAACTTCTGTGACAGGGATTGGTGAGTGTTCGAAATCAATGACAGTGATCTGTGAGTTTTCGATATCAGTGACATGGATATGTGAGTGCACGACTTCAGTGACAGGGATCGGTGATTGTTCGAAATCAGGGCGTGGGTTCTGTGAGTGTTCGATATCAGTGACAGCGATCTGTTTGTGTTCGATATCAGTAATGGATCGGTGAGTGTTCGATATTAGTGACAGAGATCTGTGTGTGTACGATATCAGTGACAGGAATTCTGTCAGTGTTCCATATCAGTGAGAGGGATCTGTGAGTGCTCGACTTCAGTGACAGGGATCGGTGAGTGTTCGATTTCAGTAATGGATCGGTGAGTGATCGATATTAGTTGCAGAGATCGGTGAGTGTTTGATATCAGTGACAAGGACACTGTCAGTGTTCAATATCAGTGACATGGATCTGTGAGTGCTCGACTTCAGTGACAGGGATGGGTGAGTGTTCGAAATCAGGGCGTGGGATCTATGAGTGTTCGATATCAGTTACTGGGATCCATGAATGTTTGACATCAGTGACAGGAATCTGTGAGTGTTCGATATCAGTGGGAGTGATCTGTGAATGTTGGATATCAGTGACAGGGATCTGTGACTGTTCGAAATCAGTGACAAGAATCTGTGGGAGTTCGATATGAGCGACAGGGATCTGTGAGTGTTTGATATCAGAAATGGATTGTTGACTGTACGATATCAGTGACATGGATCTGTGAGTATTCGATATCAGTCACTGAGATCTTTGAATGTTCTATATCAGTGAGTGGGATCTGTTTGTGTTCGATATCACAGACAGGGCTTCATGAGTGTTCAATATCAGTAACAGGATGTTGTAAGATTTTGATATCCATGACAGGGTTCTGTCAGTGTTCGATATCACAGACAGGGATCTGTGAGTGTTCAATATTAGTGAGAATGATCCGAGTTTGTTCAAAATCAGTAATCGACTGATAGTTTTCGACATCAGTGACAGGGATATGTGAGTATTCCATATCAGTGACTGTGATCTATGAATGTTCGACATCAGTGACAGGAATCTGTGAGTGTTCGATATCAGTGACAGGGATCTGTCAGTGTTTGATATCAGTGACAGGGACTGTTTCAGTGTTCGAAATCAGTGACAAGAATCTGTGGGAGTTCGATATGAGCGACAGGGATCTGTGAGTGTTTGATATCAGAAATGGATTGGTGACTGTACGATATCAGTGACAGAGATCGGTGAGTGTTTGATATCAGTGACAGGGACACTCTCAGTGTTCCATATCAGTGACATGGATCTGTGAGTGCTCAACTTCTGTGACAGGGATTGGTGAGTGTTCAAAATCAATGACAGTAATCTGTGAGAGTTCGATATCAGTGACATGGATATGTGAGTGCACGACTTCAGTGACAGGGATCGGTGATTGTTCGAAATCAGGGCGTGGGTTCTGTGAGTGTTCGATATCAGTGACAGTGATCTGTTTGTGTTCGATATCAGTAATGGATCGGTGAGTGTTCGATATTAGTGACAGAGATCTGTGTGTGTTCGATATCAGTGACAGGAATTCTGTCAGTGTTCCATATCAGTGAGAGGAATCTGTGAGTGCTAGACTTCAGTGACAGGGATCGGTGTGTGTTCGATATCAGTAATGGATCGGTGAGTTATCGATATTAGTTGCAGAGATCGGTGAGTGTTTGATATCAGTGACAAGTACACTGTCAGTGTTCAATATCAGTGACATGGATCTGTGAGTGCTCGACTTCAGTGACAGGGATGGGTGAGTGTTCGAAATCAGGGCGTGGGATCTATGAGTGTTCGATATCAGTTACTGGGATCCATGAATGTTTGACATCAGTGACAGGAATCTGTGAGTGTTCGATATCAGTGGGAGTGATCTGTGAATGTTAGATATCAGTGACAGGGATCTGTGAGTGTTTGATATCAGTGACAAGAATCTGTGGGAGTTCGATATGAGCGACAGGGATCTGTGAGTGTTTGATATCAGAAATGGATTGGTGACTGTACGATATCAGTGACATGGATCTGTGAGTATTCGATATCAGTCACTGGGATCTTTGAATGTTCTATATCAGTGAGTGGGATCTGTTTGTGTTCGATATCACAGACAGGGCTTCATGAGTGTTCAATATCAGTAAAAGGATGTTGTAAGATTTTGATATCCATGACAGGGTTCTGTCAGTGTTCGATATCACAGACAGGGATCTGTGAGTGTTCAATATTAGTGAGAATGATCCGAGTTTGTTCAAAATCAGTAATCGACTGATAGTTTTCGACATCAGTGACAGGGATATGTGAGTATTCCATATCAGTGACTGTGATCTATGAATGTTCGACATCAGTGACAGGGATCTGTGAGTGTTCGATATCAGTGACAGGGATCTGTCAGTGTTCGATATCAGTGACAGGGACTGTTTCAGTGTTCGAAATCAGTGACAAGAATCTGTGGGAGTTCGATATGAGCGACAGGGATCTGTGAGTGTTTGATATCAGAAATGGATTGGTGACTGTACGATATCAGTGACATGTATCTGTGAGTGAATGATATCAGTGACAGGGATCGGTGAGTGTTCGATTTCAGTAATGAATGAGTGACTGTACAATATTAGTGACAGAGATCTGTGAGTGTATGATATCAGTGACAGGGACACTGTCAGTGTTCCATATCAGTGACGTGGATCTGTGAGTGCTCAACTTCTGTGACAGGGATTGGTGAGTGTTCGAAATCAATGACAGTGATCTGTGAGTTTTCGATATCAGTGACATGGATATGTGAGTGCACGACTTCAGTGACAGGGATCGGTGATTGTTCGAAATCAGGGCGTGGGTTCTGTGAGTGTTCGATATCAGTGACAGCGATCTGTTTGTGTTCGATATCAGTAATGGATCGGTGAGTGTTCGATATTAGTGACAGAGATCTGTGTGTGTACGATATCAGTGACAGGAATTCTGTCAGTGTTCCATATCAGTGAGAGGGATCTGTGAGTGCTCGACTTCAGTGACAGGGATCGGTGAGTGTTCGATTTCAGTAATGGATCGGTGAGTGATCGATATTAGTTGCAGAGATCGGTGAGTGTTTGATATCAGTGACAAGGACACTGTCAGTGTTCAATATCAGTGACATGGATCTGTGAGTGCTCGACTTCAGTGACAGGGATGGGTGAGTGTTCGAAATCAGGGCGTGGGATCTATGAGTGTTCGATATCAGTTACTGGGATCCATGAATGTTTGACATCAGTGACAGGAATCTGTGAGTGTTCGATATCAGTGGGAGTGATCTGTGAATGTTGGATATCAGTGACAGGGATCTGTGAGTGTTTGATATCAGTGACAGGGATCTGTGAGTATTCGATATCCGTGATGGGATCTTTGAATGTTCGATATCAGTGACAGGAATCTGTGAGTGTTCGATATCAGTGACAGGGATCTGTGAGTATTTGATATCAGTGACAGGGATCGGTGACTGTACGATATCAGTAATGGATGAGTGACTGTACGATATTGGTGACAGAGATCTGTGTGTGTATGATATCAGTGACAGGGACACTGTCAGTGTTCCATATCAGTGACATGGATCTGTGAGTGCTCGACTTCAGTGATAGGGATTGGTGAGTGTTCAAAATCAGGGCGTGGGATCTTTGACTGTTCGATATCAGTAACTGGGATCTATGAATGTTTGACATCAGTGACAGGAATCTGTGAGTGTTCGATATCAGTGAGATTGATCTGTGAGTGTTGGATATCAGTGACAGGGATCTGTAAGTGTTTGTTATCAGTACTGGACCTGTGAGTGTTTGATTCAATAATGGATCTGTGAATGTTCGATATCAGTGACAGGTGACTGTGAGTGTTCAATATCAATAACAGAGTTGTGAGTGTCTAATATCAGTAAAGGAGTTGTGAGTATTTGATATCAGTACCTTTGATTTGGGACTGTTCAATATCAGTGACAGAGATCTCTCTGTTTTCGATATCAGTGACAGGGATATTTGACTGTTCTATATCAGTGAGTGGGATCTGTGAGTGTTCGATATCACTGACAGGGATTCATGAGTGTCCAATATCAGTGACAGAGATCTGTGAGTGCTCGATATCCGTGACGGGGTTCTGTCAGTGTTTGATATCACAGACAGGGATCTGTGAGTGTTTGATATCAGTGACAGGGACTGTGTCAGTGTTCGATATCAGTGACAAGAATCGGTGAGAGTTCGATATGAGCGACAGGGATCTGTGAGTGTTTGATATCAGAAATGGATTGGTGACTGTACAATATCAGTGACATGGATCTGTGAGTATTCGATATCAGTGATGGGATCTTTGAATGTTTGATATCAGTGACAGGAATCTGTGAGTGTTCGATATCAGTGACAGGGATCTGTGAGTATTTGATATCAGTGACAGGGATCGGTGAGTGTTTGATATCAGTGACAGGGATCTGTGAGTGTTTGATATCAGTGACAGGGACTGTGTCAGTGTTCGATATTAGTGACAAGAATCTGTGTGAGTTCATTATGAGCGACAGGGATCTGTGAGTGTTCGATATCACAGTCAGGGATCTATGAGTGTTGAATATCAGTGGCAGTGATCTGTGAGTTTGGATATCAGTGGCAGGGACTGTGTCAGCGTTCTATATCGGTGTCAAGAATCTGTGAGAGTTCGATATGAGCGACAGGGATCTGTGAGTGTTTGATATCAGAAATGGATTGGTGACTGTACTATATCAGTGACATGGATCTGTGAGTATTCGATATCAGTGACTTGGATCTTTGAATGTTCTATATCAGTGAGTGGGATCTGTTTGTGTTCGATATCACAGACAGGGCTTCATGAGTGTTCAATATCAGTAACAGGATGTTGTAAGATTTTGATATCCATGACAGGGTTCTGTCAGTGTTCGATATCACAGACAGGGATCTGTGAGTGTTCAATATTAGTGAGAATGATCCGAGTTTGTTCAAAATCAGTAATCGACTGATAGTTTTCGACATCAGTGACAGGGATATGTGAGTATTCCATATCAGTGACTGTGATCTATGAATGTTCGACATCAGTGACAGGAATCTGTGAGTGTTCGATATCAGTGACAGGGATCTGTCAGTGTTTGATATCAGTGACAGGGACTGTTTCAGTGTTCGAAATCAGTGACAAGAATCTGTGGGAGTTCGATATGAGCGACAGGGATCTGTGAGTGTTTGATATCAGAAATGGATTGGTGACTGTACGATATCAGTGACAGAGATCGGTGAGTGTTTGATATCAGTGACAGGGACACTCTCAGTGTTCCATATCAGTGACATGGATCTGTGAGTGCTCAACTTCTGTGACAGGGATTGGTGAGTGTTCAAAATCAATGACAGTAATCTGTGAGAGTTCGATATCAGTGACATGGATATGTGAGTGCACGACTTCAGTGACAGGGATCGGTGATTGTTCGAAATCAGGGCGTGGGTTCTGTGAGTGTTCGATATCAGTGACAGTGATCTGTTTGTGTTCGATATCAGTAATGGATCGGTGAGTGTTCGATATTAGTGACAGAGATCTGTGTGTGTTCGATATCAGTGACAGGAATTCTGTCAGTGTTCCATATCAGTGAGAGGAATCTGTGAGTGCTAGACTTCAGTGACAGGGATCGGTGTGTGTTCGATATCAGTAATGGATCGGTGAGTTATCGATATTAGTTGCAGAGATCGGTGAGTGTTTGATATCAGTGACAAGTACACTGTCAGTGTTCAATATCAGTGACATGGATCTGTGAGTGCTCGACTTCAGTGACAGGGATGGGTGAGTGTTCGAAATCAGGGCGTGGGATCTATGAGTGTTCGATATCAGTTACTGGGATCCATGAATGTTTGACATCAGTGACAGGAATCTGTGAGTGTTCGATATCAGTGGGAGTGATCTGTGAATGTTAGATATCAGTGACAGGGATCTGTGAGTGTTTGATATCAGTGACAAGAATCTGTGGGAGTTCGATATGAGCGACAGGGATCTGTGAGTGTTTGATATCAGAAATGGATTGGTGACTGTACGATATCAGTGACATGGATCTGTGAGTATTCGATATCAGTCACTGGGATCTTTGAATGTTCTATATCAGTGAGTGGGATCTGTTTGTGTTCGATATCACAGACAGGGCTTCATGAGTGTTCAATATCAGTAAAAGGATGTTGTAAGATTTTGATATCCATGACAGGGTTCTGTCAGTGTTCGATATCACAGACAGGGATCTGTGAGTGTTCAATATTAGTGAGAATGATCCGAGTTTGTTCAAAATCAGTAATCGACTGATAGTTTTCGACATCAGTGACAGGGATATGTGAGTATTCCATATCAGTGACTGTGATCTATGAATGTTCGACATCAGTGACAGGGATCTGTGAGTGTTCGATATCAGTGACAGGGATCTGTCAGTGTTCGATATCAGTGACAGGGACTGTTTCAGTGTTCGAAATCAGTGACAAGAATCTGTGGGAGTTCGATATGAGCGACAGGGATCTGTGAGTGTTTGATATCAGAAATGGATTGGTGACTGTACGATATCAGTGACATGTATCTGTGAGTGAATGATATCAGTGACAGGGATCGGTGAGTGTTCGATTTCAGTAATGAATGAGTGACTGTACAATATTAGTGACAGAGATCTGTGAGTGTATGATATCAGTGACAGGGACACTGTCAGTGTTCCATATCAGTGACGTGGATCTGTGAGTGCTCAACTTCTGTGACAGGGATTGGTGAGTGTTCGAAATCAATGACAGTGATCTGTGAGTTTTCGATATCAGTGACATGGATATGTGAGTGCACGACTTCAGTGACAGGGATCGGTGATTGTTCGAAATCAGGGCGTGGGTTCTGTGAGTGTTCGATATCAGTGACAGCGATCTGTTTGTGTTCGATATCAGTAATGGATCGGTGAGTGTTCGATATTAGTGACAGAGATCTGTGTGTGTACGATATCAGTGACAGGAATTCTGTCAGTGTTCCATATCAGTGAGAGGGATCTGTGAGTGCTCGACTTCAGTGACAGGGATCGGTGAGTGTTCGATTTCAGTAATGGATCGGTGAGTGATCGATATTAGTTGCAGAGATCGGTGAGTGTTTGATATCAGTGACAAGGACACTGTCAGTGTTCAATATCAGTGACATGGATCTGTGAGTGCTCGACTTCAGTGACAGGGATGGGTGAGTGTTCGAAATCAGGGCGTGGGATCTATGAGTGTTCGATATCAGTTACTGGGATCCATGAATGTTTGACATCAGTGACAGGAATCTGTGAGTGTTCGATATCAGTGGGAGTGATCTGTGAATGTTGGATATCAGT
The DNA here is from genome assembly GCF_048418815.1 of Hemitrygon akajei. Lineage (NCBI taxonomy): Eukaryota > Metazoa > Chordata > Chondrichthyes > Myliobatiformes > Dasyatidae > Hemitrygon > Hemitrygon akajei. The sequence goes on along the minus strand of NC_133134.1, from coordinate 62,703,941 downwards.
GACAGGGATCTGTGAGTGTTTGATATCAGTGACAGGGATCTGTGAGTATTCGATATCCGTGATGGGATCTTTGAATGTTCGATATCAGTGACAGGAATCTGTGAGTGTTCGATATCAGTGACAGGGATCTGTGAGTATTTGATATCAGTGACAGGGATCGGTGACTGTACGATATCAGTAATGGATGAGTGACTGTACGATATTGGTGACAGAGATCTGTGTGTGTATGATATCAGTGACAGGGACACTGTCAGTGTTCCATATCAGTGACATGGATCTGTGAGTGCTCGACTTCAGTGATAGGGATTGGTGAGTGTTCAAAATCAGGGCGTGGGATCTTTGACTGTTCGATATCAGTAACTGGGATCTATGAATGTTTGACATCAGTGACAGGAATCTGTGAGTGTTCGATATCAGTGAGATTGATCTGTGAGTGTTGGATATCAGTGACAGGGATCTGTAAGTGTTTGTTATCAGTACTGGACCTGTGAGTGTTTGATTCAATAATGGATCTGTGAATGTTCGATATCAGTGACAGGTGACTGTGAGTGTTCAATATCAATAACAGAGTTGTGAGTGTCTAATATCAGTAAAGGAGTTGTGAGTATTTGATATCAGTACCTTTGATTTGGGACTGTTCAATATCAGTGACAGAGATCTCTCTGTTTTCGATATCAGTGACAGGGATATTTGACTGTTCTATATCAGTGAGTGGGATCTGTGAGTGTTCGATATCACTGACAGGGATTCATGAGTGTCCAATATCAGTGACAGAGATCTGTGAGTGCTCGATATCCGTGACGGGGTTCTGTCAGTGTTTGATATCACAGACAGGGATCTGTGAGTGTTTGATATCAGTGACAGGGACTGTGTCAGTGTTCGATATCAGTGACAAGAATCGGTGAGAGTTCGATATGAGCGACAGGGATCTGTGAGTGTTTGATATCAGAAATGGATTGGTGACTGTACAATATCAGTGACATGGATCTGTGAGTATTCGATATCAGTGATGGGATCTTTGAATGTTTGATATCAGTGACAGGAATCTGTGAGTGTTCGATATCAGTGACAGGGATCTGTGAGTATTTGATATCAGTGACAGGGATCGGTGAGTGTTTGATATCAGTGACAGGGATCTGTGAGTGTTTGATATCAGTGACAGGGACTGTGTCAGTGTTCGATATTAGTGACAAGAATCTGTGTGAGTTCATTATGAGCGACAGGGATCTGTGAGTGTTCGATATCACAGTCAGGGATCTATGAGTGTTGAATATCAGTGGCAGTGATCTGTGAGTTTGGATATCAGTGGCAGGGACTGTGTCAGCGTTCTATATCGGTGTCAAGAATCTGTGAGAGTTCGATATGAGCGACAGGGATCTGTGAGTGTTTGATATCAGAAATGGATTGGTGAATGTACGATATCAGTGACATGGATCTGTGAGTATTTGATATCAGTGACTGGGAGCTTTGAATGTTTGATATCAGTGACAGGAATCTGTGAGTGTTCGATTTCAGTGACATGGATCTGTGAGAATTCGATATCAGTGACATGGATCTGTGAGTATTCGATATCAGTGATGGGATCTTTGAATGTTCGATATCCGTGACAGGGTACTGTGAGTGTTTGAAATCAGTGACAAGAATCTGTGGGAGTTAGATATGAGCGACAGGGATCTGTGAGTGTTTGATATCAGAAATGGATTGGTGACTGTACGATATCAGTGACATGGATCTGTGAGTATTTGATATCAGTCACTGGGATCTTTGAATGTTCTATTTCAGTGAGTGGGATCTGTTTGTGTTCGATATCACTGGCAGGGCGTCATGAGTGTTCAATATCAGTAACAGGATGCTGTAAGATTTTGATATCCATGACAGGGTTCTGTCAGTGTTCGATATCACAGACAGGGATCTGTGAGTGTTCAATATTAGTGAGAATGATCCGAGTTTGTTCCAAATCAGTAATCGACTGATAGTTTTCGACATCAGTGACAGGGATATGTGAGTATTCCATATCAGTGACTGTGATCTATGAATGTTCGACATCAGTGACAGGGATCTGTGAGTGTTCGATATCAGTGACAGGGTCTGTGTCAGTGTTCGAAATCAGTGACAAGAATCTGTGGGAGTTCGATATGAGCGAAAGGGATCTGTGAGTGTTTGATATCAGAAATGGATTGGTGACTGTACGATATCAGTGACATGTATCTGTGAGTGTATGATATCAGTGACGGACACTCTCAGTGTTCCATATCAGTGACATGGATCTGTGAGTGCTCAACTTCTGTGACAGGGATTGGTGAGTGTTCGAAATCAATGACAGTAATCTGTGAGTGTTCGATATCAGTGACATGGATATGTGAGTGCACGACTTAAGTGATAGGGATCGGTGATTGTTCGAAATCAGGGCGTGGGTTCTGTGAGTGTTCGATATCAGTGACAGTGATCTGTTTGTGTTCGATATCAGTAATGGATCGGTGAGTGTTCGATATTAGTGACAGAGATCTCTGTGTGTTCGATATCAGTGACAGGAATTCTGTCAGTGTTCCATATCAGTGAGAGGGATCTGTGAGTGCTCGACTTCAGTGACTGGGATCGGTGAGTGTTCGATATCAGTAACGGATCGGTGAGTAATCGATATTAGTTGCAGAGATCGGTGAGTGTTTGATATCAGTGACAAGGACACTGTCAGTGTTCAATATCAGTGACATGGATCTGTGAGTGCTCGACTTCAGTGACAGGGATGGGTGAGTGTTCAAAATCAGGGCGTGGGATCTGTGAGTGTTCGATATCAGTTACTGGGATCTATGAATGTTTGACATCAGTGACAGGAATCTGTGAGTGTTCGATATCAGTGGGAGTGATCTCTGAATGTTGGATATCAGTGACAGGGATCTGTGAGTGTTTGATATCAGTGACAGGGACTGTGTCAGTGTTCAATATCAGTGACAAGAATCTGTGAGAGTTCGATATGAGCGACAGGGATCTGTGAGTGTTTGATATCAGAAATGGATTGGTGACTGTACAATATCAGTGACATGGATCTGTGAGTTTTCGATATCAGTGATGGGATCTTTGAATGTTCGATATCAGTGACAGGGATCTGTGAGTGTTCGATATCAGTGACAGGGTCTGTGTCAGTGTTCGAAATCAGTGACAAGAATCTGTGGGAGTTCGATATGAGCGACAGGGATCTGTGAGTGTTTGATATCAGAAATGGATTGGTGACTGTACGATATCAGTGACATGGATCTGTGAGTATTCGATATCAGTGATGGGATCATTGAATGTTCGATATCAGTGACAGGGTTCTGTGAGTGTTTGAAATCAGTGACAAGAATCTGTGGGAGTTCGATATGAGCGACAGGGATCTGTGAGTGTTTGATATCAGAAATGGATTGGTGATTGTACGATATCAGTGACATGGATCTGTGAGTATTTGATATCAGTCACTGGGATCTTTGAATGTTCTATTTCAGTGAGTGGGATCTGTTTGTGTTCGATATCACTGGCAGGGCTTCATGAGTGTTCAATATCAGTAACAGGATGCTGTAAGATTTTGATATCCATGACAGGGTTCTGTCAGTGTTCGATATCACAGACATGGATCTGTGAGTGCACGACTTCAGTGACAGGGATCGGTGAGTGTTCGATTTCAGTAATGGATCGGTGAGTGTTCTATATTAGTGACAGAGAACGGTGAGTGTTTGATATCAGTGACAGGGACACTGTCAGTGTTCCATATCAGTGACATGGATCTGTGAGTGCTCGACTTCAGTGACAGGGATTGGTGAGTGTTCAAAATCAGGGCGTGGGATCTATGACTGTTCGATATCAGTGACGGGGATCTATGAATGTTTGACATGAGTGACAGGAATCTGTGAGTGTTCGATATCAGTGAGAGTGATCTGTGAGTGTTGGATATCAGTGACAGGGATCTGTAAGTGATTGATATCAGTACTGGACCTGTGAGTGTTTGTTTCAATAATGGATCTGTGAATGTTCGATATCATTCACAGGTGACTGTGAGTGTTCAATATCAATAAGAGAGTTGTGAGTGTCTAATATCAGTAAAGGAGTTGTGAGTATTTGATATCAGTACCTTTGAGTTGGGACTGTTCAATATCAGTGACAGAGATCTCTCGGTTTTCGATATCAGTGACAGGGATATTTGACTGTTCTATATCAGTGAGTGGGATCTGTGAGTGTTCGATATCACTGACAGGGATTCATGAGTGTTCAATATCAGTGACAGAGATCTGTGAGTGTTCGATATCCGTGACGGGGTTCTGTCGGTGTTTGATATCACAGACAGGGATCTGTGAGTGTTTGATATCAGTGACAGGGACTGTGTCAGTGTTCGATATCAGTGACAAGAATCTGTGAGAGTTCAATATGAGCGACAGGGATCTGTGAGTGTTTGATATCTGAAATGGATTGGTGACTGTACGATATCGGTGACATGGATCTGTGGGTATTCGATATCAGTGACTGGGAGCTTTGAATGTTTGATATCAGTGACTGGAATCTGTGAGTGTTCGATATCAGTGACATGGATCTGTGAGTATTCGATATCCGTGACAGGGTTCTGTCAGTGTTCGATATCACAGTCAGGGATCTATGAGTGTTGAATATTAGTGGCAGTGATCTGTGAGTGTTGGATATCAGTGACAGGGACTGTGTCAGTGTTCTATATCGGTGACAGGAATCTGTGAGAATTCGATATGAGCAACAGGGATCTGTGAGTGTTTGATATCAGAAATGGATTGATGACTGTACGATATCAGTGACATGGATCTGTGAGTATTCGATATCAGTGACTGGGATCTTTGAATATTCTATATCAGTGAGTGGGATCTGTTTGTGTTCGATATCACTGACAGGGCTTCATGAGTGTTCAATATCAGTAACAGGAAGTTGTAAGTTTTTGATATCCATGACAGGGTTCTGTCAGTGTTCGATATCACAGACAGGGATCTGTGAGTGTTCAATATTAGTGAGAATGATCCGAGTTTGTTCAAAATCAGTAATCGACTGATAGTTTTCGACATCAGTGACAGGGATATGTGAGTATTCCATATCAGTGACTGTGATCTATGAATGTTCGACATCAGTGACAGGGATCTGTGAGTGTTCGATATCAGTGACAGGGACTGTGTCAGTGTTCGAAATCAGTGACAAGAATCTGTGGGAGTTCGATATGAGCGACAGGTATCTGTGAGTGTTTGATATCAGAAATGGATTGGTGACTGCACAATATCAGTGACATGGATCTGTGAGTGTTCGATATCAGTGACATGGATCTGTGAGTATTCGATATCAGTGAGGGGATCTTTGAACGTTCGATATCAGTGACAGGAATCTGTGAGTGTTCGATATCAGTGACAGAGATCTGTGAGTATTCGATATCAGTGACTGAGATCGGTGAGTGTACGATATCAGTAATGGATGAGTGACTGTACGATATTAGTGACAGAGATCTGTGAGTGTTTGATATCAGTGACAGGGACACTGTCAGTGTTCCATATCAGTGACATGGATCTGTGAGTGCTCGACTTCAGTGACAGGGATTAGTGAGTGTTCAAAATCAGGGCGAGGGATCTATGACTGTTCGATATCAGTAACTGTGATCTATGAATGTTTGACATCAGTGACAGGGATCTGTAAGTGTTTTATATCGGTAATGGACCTGTGAGTGTTTGATTCAATAAGGGATCTGTGAATGTTCGATATCAGTGACAGGTGACTGTGAGTGTTCAATATCAATAACAGAGTTGTGAGTGTCTAATATCAGACAAGGAGTTGTGAGTATTTGATATCAGTACCTTTGAGTTGGGACTGTTCAATATCAGTGACAGAGATCTCTCTGTTTTTGATATCAGTGACAGGGATATTTGACTGTTCTATATCAGTGAGTGGGATCTGTGAGTGTTCGATATCCGTGACGGGGTTCCGTCGGTGTTTGATATCACAGACAGGGATCTGTGAGTGTTTGATATCAGAAATGGATTGGTGACTGTACGATATCAGTGACATGGACACTGTCAGTGTTCCATATCAGTGACATGGATCTGTCAGTGCTCAACTTCTGTGACCGGGATTGGTGAGTGTTTGAAATCAATGACAGTGATCTGTGAGTGTTCGATATTAGTGACATGGATCTGTGAGTGCACAACTTCAGTGACAGGGATTGGTGAGTGTTCGATTTCAGTAATGGATCGGTGAGTGTCCTATATTAGTGACAGAGAACGGTGAGTGTTTGATATCAGTGACTGGGACACTGTCAGTGTTCGATATCAGTGACATGGATCTGTGAGTGCAAGACTTCAGTGACAGGGATCGGTGAGTGTTCAATTTCAGTAATGGATCGGTGAGTGTTCTATATTAGTGACAGAGAACGGTGAGTGTTTGATATCAGTGACAGGGATATGTGAGTGTTGGATATCAGTGAGAGGGATCTGTGAATGTTGGATATCAGTGACAGGATCTGGGAGTGTTCGAAATCAGTGACCCGGATCTGCAAGTGTTCGATATCCGTGACTGGGTTCTGTCACTGTTCGATACCACAGACGGGGATCTGTGAGTATTCGATATCCGTGACAGGGTTCTGTCAGTGTTCGATAACACAGACAGGGATCTGTGAGTGTTCAATATTAGTGAGAAGTATCCAAGTTTGTTCGAAATCAGTAATCGACTGATAGTTTTCGACATCAGTGACACGGATCTGTGAGTATTCAATAACTGCGCCAGGGATCGGTAAGTGTTCTATATCAGTAATGGATGAGTGACTGTACGATACTAGTGACAGGGATCTGTGAGTGTTCAATATCAGTGAAAGATATCTGTGATTGTTCGATATCACTGAGAAGAATTCTGTCAGTGTTCGATATCAGTGACATGGATCTGTGAGTGTTAGATATCTGTGACAGGGATCGGGAGTGTTCGATATCAGTAGAGGGGTCTGTAAGTTTCGATATCACAGACAGGGATCTCTGAGTGTTGGATATCAGTGACAGGGATATGTGAGTGTTGGATATCAGTGAGAGGGATCTGTGAATGTTGGATATCAGTGACAGGATCTGTGAGTGTTCGAAATCAGTGCTACGGATCTGCAAGTGTTTGATATACGTGACTGGGTTCTGTCTCTGTTCGATATCCCCGAAAGGGAACAGTGAGTATTCGATATCCGTGACAGGGTTCTGTCACTGTTCGATATCACAAACAGGGATCTGTGAGTGTTCGACATCCGTGACAGGGTTCTGTCAGTGTTCGATATCACAGTCAGGGATCTGTGAGTATTTGATATCAGTAAAAGGGTTCTGTCAGTGTTCAATATCACAGTCAGGGATCTGTGAGTGTTGCATATCAGTGGCAGTGATCTGTGAGTTTGTATATCAGTGACAGTGATCTGTGAGTGTTCGATATCAGTGGGAGGGATCTGTGAGTGTTCGATATCAGTGACAGGGACTGTGTCAGTGTTCTATACTAGTGACAAGAATCTGTGAGAATTCGATATGAGCGACAGGGATCTGTGAGTGTTTGATATCAGTGACAGGGATCTGTAAGTGTTTGATATTAGTAATGGACCTGTGAGTGTTTGATTCAGTAATGGCTCTGTGAATGTTCGATATCATTGCCAGGTGACTGTGAGTGTTCAATATCAGTAACAGAGTTGTGAGTGTCTAATATCAGTCAAGGAGTTGTGAGTATTTGATATCAGTACCTTTGAGTTGGGACTGTTCAATATCAGTGACAGAGATCTCTCTGTTTTTGATATCAGTGACAGGGATATTTGACTGTTCTATATCAGTGAGTGGGATCTGAGAGTTTTCGATATTACTGACAGGGATTCATGAGTGTTCAATATCAGTGACAGGGATCTGTGAGTGTTCGATATCCGTGACAGGGTTCTGTCAGTGTTTGATTTCACAGACAGGGATCTGTACGTGTTGGATTTCAGTGACAGGGATCGGTGATAGTTCAATCTGAGCAACATGGATCTGTGAGTGTTCGTTATCAGTAACAGGGAGCTGAGAGATCTCGATATCAGTAACAGAGAGTCTTGAGTGTTTGGTATCAATAACAGGGAGTTTTGCGACTTTGATATCAGAACTAGGATCTGTGAGTGTTCGATATCAGTGACAGAGAGCTGTGAGTGTTCTATTTCAGTAACAGGGAGCTGAGAGATCTCAATATCAGTTACAGAGAGCTGTGAGTGTTCGATATCTTTGACAGGGTTCTGTCACTGTTCGATATCACAGATAGGTATCTGTGAGTGCTCGATATCAGTGAGAAGGATCCGAGTTTGTTCGAAATCAGTAATCGACTGATAGTTTTCGACATCAGTGACAGGGATCTGTGAATATTCCATATCATTGACTGTTATCTATGAATGTTCAACATCAGTGATAGGGATCTGTGAGAGTTCGATATCAGTTACAGGGATCTGTGAGTGTTCAATACCAGTGAAAGATAACTGTGATTGTTTGATATCACTGAGAAGAATTCTGTCAGTGTTCGATATCAGTGACATGGATCTGTGAGTGCACGACTTCAGTGACAGGGATCGGTGATTGTTCGAAATCAGGGCGTGGGTTATGTGAGTGTTCGATATCAGTGACAGGTGACTGTGAGTGTTCAATATCAATAACAGAGTTGTGAGTGTCTAATATCAGTCAAGGAGTTGTGAGTATTTGATATCAGTACCTTTGAGTTGGGACTGTTCAATATCAGTGACAGAGATCTCTCGGTTTTCGATATCAGTGACAGGGATATTTGACTGTTCTATATCAGTGAGTGGGATCTGTGAGTGTTCGATATCACTGACAGGGATTCATGAGTGTTCAATATAAGTGACCGAGATCTGTGAGTGTTCGATATCCGTGACGGGGTTCTGTCGGTGTTTGATATCACAGACAGGGATCTGTGAGTGTTTGATATCAGAAATGGATTGGTGACTGTACGATATCAGTGACATGGACACTGTCAGTGTTCCATATCAGTGACATGGATCTGTCAGTGCTCAAATTCTGTGACCGGGATTGGTGAGTGTTCGAAATCAATGACAGTGATCTGTGAGTGTTCGATATCAGTGACAGGGATCTGTGAGTGTTCGATATCAGTGACATGGATCTGTGAGTGCACAACTTCAGTGACAGGGATTGGTGAGTGTTCGATTTCAGTAATGGATCGGTGAGTGTCCTATATTAGTGACAGAGAACGATGAGTGTTTGATATCAGTGACAGGGACACTGTCAGTGTTCGATATCAGTGACATGGATCTGTGAGTGCAAGACTTCAGTGACAGGGATCGGTGAGTGTTCAATTTCAGTAATGGATCGGTGAGTGTTCTATATTAGTGACAGAGAACGGTGAGTGTTTGATATCAGTGACAGGGAAATGTGAGTGTTGGATATCAGTGAGAGGGATCTGTGAATGTTGGATATCAGTGACAGGATCTGGGAGTGTTCGAAATCAGTGACCCGGATCTGCAAGTGTTCGATATCCGTGACTGGGTTCTGTCACTGTTCGATATCACAGACGGGGATTTGTGAGTATTCGATATCCGTGACAGGGTTCTGTCAATGTTCGATAACACAGACAGGGATCTGTGAGTGTTCAATATTAGTGAGAAGTATCCAAGCTTGTTCGAAATCAGTAATCGACTGATAGTTTTCGACATCAGTGACACGGATCTGTGAGTATTCAATATCTGCGCCAGGGATCGGTAAGTGTTCTATATCAGTAATGGATGAGTGACTGTACGATACTAGTGACATAGATCTGTGAGTGTTCGATATCAGTTACAGGGATCTGTGAGTGTTCAATATCAGTGAAAGATATCTGTGATTGTTCGATATCACTGAGAAGAATTCTGTCAGTGTTCGATATCAGTGACATGGATCTGTGAGTGTTAGATATCTGTGACAGGGATCGGGAGTGTTCGATATCAGTAGAGGGGTCTGTAAGTTTCGATATCACAGACAGGGATCTCTGAGTGTTGGATATCAGTGACAGGGATATGTGAGTGTTGGATATCAGTGAGAGGGATCTGTGAATGTTCGAAATCAGTGCTACGGATCTGCAAGTGTTCGATATACGTGACTGGGTTCTGTCTCTGTTCGATATCCCCGACAGGGATCAATGAGTATTCGATATCCGTGACAGGGTTCTGTCACTGTTCGATATCACAAACAGGGATCTGTGTGTGTTCGACATCCGTGACAGGGTTCTGTCAGTGTTCGATATCACAGTCAGGGATCTGTGAGTATTCGATATCCGTAACAGGGTTCTGTCAGTGTTCAATATCACAGTCAGGGATCTGTGAGTGTTGCATATCAGTGGCAGTGATCTGTGAGTTTGTATATCAGTGACAGTGATCTGTGAGTGTTCGATATCAGTGGGAGGGATCTGTGAGTGTTCGATATCAGTGACAGGGACTGTGTCAGTGTTCTATACGAGTGACAAGAATCTGTGAGAATTCGATATGAGCGACAGGGATCTGTGAGTGTTTGATATCAGTGACAGGGATCTGTAAGTGTTTGATATTAGTAATGGACCTGTGAGTGTTTGATTCAGTAATGGCTCTGTGAATGTTCGATATCATTGCCAGGTAACTATGAGTGTTCAATATCAGTAACAGAGTTGTGAGTGTCTAATATCAGTCAAGGAGTTGTGAGTATTTGATATCAGTACCTTTGAGTTGGGACTGTTCAATATCAGTGACAGAGATCTCTCTGCTTTTGATATCAGTGACAGGGATATTTGACTGTTCTATATCAGTGAGTGGGATCTGTGAGTTTTCGATAATACTGACAGGGATTCATGAGTGTTCAATATCAGTGACAGGGATCTGTGAGTGTTCGATATCCGTGACAGGGTTCTGTCGGTGTTTGATTTCACAGACAGGGATCTGTGCGTGTTGGATATCAGTGACAGGGATCGGTGATAGTTCAATCTGAGCAACATGGATCTGTGAGTGTTCGTTATCAGTAACAGGGAGCTGAGAGATCTCGATATCAGTAACAGAGAGTCTTGAGTGTTTGGTATCAATAACAGGGAGTTTTGCGACTTTGATATCAGAACTAGGATCTGTGAGTGTTCGATATCAGTGACAGAGAGTTGTGAGTGTTCTATTTCAGTAACAGGGAGCTGAGAGATCTCAATATCAGTTACAGAGAGCTGTGAGTGTTCGATATCTTTGACAGGGTTCTGTCACTGTTCGATATCACAGATAGGTATCTGTGAGTGCTCGATATCAGTGAGAAGGATCCGAGTTTGTTCGAAATCAGTAATCGACTGATAGTTTTCGACATCAGTGACAGGGATCTGTGAATATTCCATATCATTGACTGTTATCTATGAATGTTCAACATCAGTGATAGGGATCTGTGAGAGTTCGATATCAGTTACAGGGATCTGTGAGTGTTCAATACCAGTGAAAGATAACTGTGATTGTTTGATATCACTGAGAAGAATTCTGTCAGTGTTCGATATCAGTGACATGGATCTGTGAGTGCACGACTTCAGTGACAGGGATCGGTGATTGTTCGAAATCAGGGCGTGGGTTATGTGAGTGTTCGATATCAGTGACATGGATCTGTGAGTGTTCGATATCTGTGGCAGGGATCGGGAGTATTCGATATCAGTAGAGGGGTCTGTACGTATCGATATCACAGACAGGGATCTTTGAGTGTTGGATATCAGTGACAGGGATATGTGAGTGTTGGATATCAGTGAGAGGGATCTGTGAATGTTGGATATCAGTGACAGGATCTGGGAGTGTTCGAAATCAGTGACCCGGATCTGCAAGTGTTCTATATCCGTGACTGGGTTCTGTCACTGTTCGATATCACAGACATGGATCTGTGAGTATTCGATATCCGTGACAGGGTTCTGTCACTGTTCGATATCACAGACAGGGATCTGTGAGTATTCGATATCCGTGACAGGGTTCTGTCAGTGTTCGATAACACAGTCAGGGATCTGTGAGTGTTCAATATTAGTGAGAAGTATCCGAGTTTGTTCGAAATCAGTAATCGACTGATAGTTTTCGACATCAGTGACAGGGATATGTGAGTATTCCATATCAGTGACTGGGATCTATGATTGTTCGACATCAGTGACAAAGATCTGTGAGTGTTCGATATCAGTAACAGGGATCTGTGAGTGTTCAATATCACTGACAAGGATTCTGTCAGTATTCGAAATCAGTGACACGGATCTGTGAGTATTCAATATCTGCGCCAGGGATCGGTAAGTGTTCTATATCAGTAATGGATGAGTGACTGTACGATACTAGTGACAGGGATCTGTGAGTGTTCAATATCAGTGAAAGATATCTGTGATTGTTCGATATCACTGAGAAGAATTCTGTCAGTGTTCGATATCAGTGACATGGATCTGTGAGTGTTAGATATCTGTGACAGGGATCGGGAGTGTTCGATATCAGTAGAGGGGTCTGTAAGTTTCGATATCACAGACAGGGATCTCTGAGTGTTGGATATCAGTGACAGGGATATGTGAGTGTTGGATATCAGTGAGAGGGATCTGTGAATGTTGGATATCAGTGACAGGATCTGTGAGTGTTCGAAATCAGTGCTACGGATCTGCAAGTGTTTGATATACGTGACTGGGTTCTGTCTCTGTTCGATATCCCCGAAAGGGAACAGTGAGTATTCGATATCCGTGACAGGGTTCTGTCACTGTTCGATATCACAAACAGGGATCTGTGAGTGTTCGACATCCGTGACAGGGTTCTGTCAGTGTTCGATATCACAGTCAGGGATCTGTGAGTATTTGATATCAGTAAAAGGGTTCTGTCAGTGTTCAATATCACAGTCAGGGATCTGTGAATGTTGGATATCAGTGACAGGATCTGGGAGTGTTCGAAATCAGTGACCCGGATCTGCAAGTGTTCGATATCCGTGACTGGGTTCTGTCACTGTTCGATATCACAGACGGGGATTTGTGAGTATTCGATATCCGTGACAGGGTTCTGTCAATGTTCGATAACACAGACAGGGATCTGTGAGTGTTCAATATTAGTGAGAAGTATCCAAGCTTGTTCGAAATCAGTAATCGACTGATAGTTTTCGACATCAGTGACACGGATCTGTGAGTATTCAATATCTGCGCCAGGGATCGGTAAGTGTTCTATATCAGTAATGGATGAGTGACTGTACGATACTAGTGACATAGATCTGTGAGTGTTCGATATCAGTTACAGGGATCTGTGAGTGTTCAATATCAGTGAAAGATATCTGTGATTGTTCGATATCACTGAGAAGAATTCTGTCAGTGTTCGATATCAGTGACATGGATCTGTGAGTGTTAGATATCTGTGACAGGGATCGGGAGTGTTCGATATCAGTAGAGGGGTCTGTAAGTTTCGATATCACAGACAGGGATCTCTGAGTGTTGGATATCAGTGACAGGGATATGTGAGTGTTGGATATCAGTGAGAGGGATCTGTGAATGTTCGAAATCAGTGCTACGGATCTGCAAGTGTTCGATATACGTGACTGGGTTCTGTCTCTGTTCGATATCCCCGACAGGGATCAATGAGTATTCGATATCCGTGACAGGGTTCTGTCACTGTTCGATATCACAAACAGGGATCTGTGTGTGTTCGACATCCGTGACAGGGTTCTGTCAGTGTTCGATATCACAGTCAGGGATCTGTGAGTATTCGATATCCGTAACAGGGTTCTGTCAGTGTTCAATATCACAGTCAGGGATCTGTGAGTGTTGCATATCAGTGGCAGTGATCTGTGAGTTTGTATATCAGTGACAGTGATCTGTGAGTGTTCGATATCAGTGGGAGGGATCTGTGAGTGTTCGATATCAGTGACAGGGACTGTGTCAGTGTTCTATACGAGTGACAAGAATCTGTGAGAATTCGATATGAGCGACAGGGATCTGTGAGTGTTTGATATCAGTGACAGGGATCTGTAAGTGTTTGATATTAGTAATGGACCTGTGAGTGTTTGATTCAGTAATGGCTCTGTGAATGTTCGATATCATTGCCAGGTGACTATGAGTGTTCAATATCAGTAACAGAGTTGTGAGTGTCTAATATCAGTCAAGGAGTTGTGAGTATTTGATATCAGTACCTTTGAGTTGGGACTGTTCAATATCAGTGACAGAGATCTCTCTGCTTTTGATATCAGTGACAGGGATATTTGACTGTTCTATATCAGTGAGTGGGATCTGTGAGTTTTCGATAATACTGACAGGGATTCATGAGTGTTCAATATCAGTGACAGGGATCTGTGAGTGTTCGATATCCGTGACAGGGTTCTGTCGGTGTTTGATTTCACAGACAGGGATCTGTGCGTGTTGGATATCAGTGACAGGGATCGGTGATAGTTCAATCTGAGCAACATGGATCTGTGAGTGTTCGTTATCAGTAACAGGGAGCTGAGAGATCTCGATATCAGTAACAGAGAGTCTTGAGTGTTTGGTATCAATAACAGGGAGTTTTGCGACTTTGATATCAGAACTAGGATCTGTGAGTGTTCGATATCAGTGACAGAGAGTTGTGAGTGTTCTATTTCAGTAACAGGGAGCTGAGAGATCTCAATATCAGTTACAGAGAGCTGTGAGTGTTCGATATCTTTGACAGGGTTCTGTCACTGTTCGATATCACAGATAGGTATCTGTGAGTGCTCGATATCAGTGAGAAGGATCCGAGTTTGTTCGAAATCAGTAATCGACTGATAGTTTTCGACATCAGTGACAGGGATCTGTGAATATTCCATATCATTGACTGTTATCTATGAATGTTCAACATCAGTGATAGGGATCTGTGAGAGTTCGATATCAGTTACAGGGATCTGTGAGTGTTCAATACCAGTGAAAGATAACTGTGATTGTTTGATATCACTGAGAAGAATTCTGTCAGTGTTCGATATCAGTGACATGGATCTGTGAGTGCACGACTTCAGTGACAGGGATCGGTGATTGTTCGAAATCAGGGCGTGGGTTATGTGAGTGTTCGATATCAGTGACATGGATCTGTGAGTGTTCGATATCTGTGGCAGGGATCGGGAGTATTCGATATCAGTAGAGGGGTCTGTACGTATCGATATCACAGACAGGGATCTTTGAGTGTTGGATATCAGTGACAGGGATATGTGAGTGTTGGATATCAGTGAGAGGGATCTGTGAATGTTGGATATCAGTGACAGGATCTGGGAGTGTTCGAAATCAGTGACCCGGATCTGCAAGTGTTCTATATCCGTGACTGGGTTCTGTCACTGTTCGATATCACAGACATGGATCTGTGAGTATTCGATATCCGTGACAGGGTTCTGTCACTGTTCGATATCACAGACAGGGATCTGTGAGTATTCGATATCCGTGACAGGGTTCTGTCAGTGTTCGATAACACAGTCAGGGATCTGTGAGTGTTCAATATTAGTGAGAAGTATCCGAGTTTGTTCGAAATCAGTAATCGACTGATAGTTTTCGACATCAGTGACAGGGATATGTGAGTATTCCATATCAGTGACTGGGATCTATGATTGTTCGACATCAGTGACAAAGATCTGTGAGTGTTCGATATCAGTAACAGGGATCTGTGAGTGTTCAATATCACTGACAAGGATTCTGTCAGTATTCGAAATCAGTGACACGGATCTGTGAGTATTCAATATCAGTGAAAGATATCATTGATTGTTCGATATCACTGAGAAGAATTCTGTCAGTGTTCGATATCAGTGACATGGATCTGTGAGTGTTCGATATCTGTGGCAGGGATCGGGAGTATTCGATATCAGTAGAGTGGTCTGTACGTTTCGATATCACAGACAGGGATCTCTGAGTGTTGGATATCAGTGACAGGGATATGTGAGTGTTGGATATCAGTGAGAGGGATCTGTGAATGTTGGATATCAGTGACAGGAACTGGGATTGTTCGAAATCAGTGACCCGGATCTGCAAGTGTTCGATATCCGTGACTGTGTTCTGTCACTGTTCGATATCACAGACGGGGATCTGTGAGTATTCGATATCCGTGACAGGGTTCTGTCAGTGTTCGATAACACAGACAGGGATCTGTGAGTGTTCAATATTAGTGAGAAGTATCCAAGTTTGTTCGAAATCAGTAATCGACTGATAGTTTTCGACATCAGTGACACGGATCTGTGAGTATTCAATATCTGCGCCAGGGATCGGTAAGTGTTCTATATCAGTAATGGATGAGTGACTGTACGATACTAGTGACAGGGATCTGTGAGTGTTCAATATCAGTGAAAGATATCTGTGATTGTTCGATATCACTGAGAAGAATTCTGTCAGTGTTCGATATCAGTGACATGGATCTGTGAGTGTTAGATATCTGTGACAGGGATCGGGAGTGTTCGATATCGGTAGAGGGGTCTGTAAGTTTCAATATCACAGACAGGGATCTCTGAGTGTTGGATATCAGTGACAGGGATATGTGAGTGTTGGATATCAGTGAGAGGGATCTGTGAATGTTGGATATCAGTGACAGGATCTGTGAGTGTTCGAAATCAGTGCTACGGATCTGCAAGTGTTCGATATACGTGACTGGGTTCTGTCTCTGTTCGATATCCCCGACAGGGATCAGTGAGTATTCGATATCCGTGACAGGGTTCTGTCACTGTTCGATATCACAAACAGGGATCTGTGAGTGTTCGACATCCGTGACAGGGTTCTGTCAGTGTTCGATATCACAGTCAGGGATCTGTGAGTATTCGATATCCGTAACAGGGTTCTGTCAGTGTTCAATATCACAGTCAGGGATCTGTGAGTGTTGCATATCAGTGGCAGTGATCTGTGAGTTTGTATATCAGTGACAGTGATCTGTGAGTGTTCGATATCAGTGGGAGGGATCTGTGAGTGTTCAATATCAGTGACAGGGACTGTGTCAGTGTTCTATACTAGTGACAAGAATCTGTGAGAATTCGATATGAGCGACAGGGATCTGTGAGTGTTTGATATCAGTGACAGGGATCTGTAAGTGTTTGATATTAGTAATGGACCTGTGAGTGTTTGATTCAGTAATGGCTCTGTGAATGTTCGATATCATTGCCAGGTGACTGTGAGTGTTCAATATCAGTAACAGAGTTGTGAGTGTCTAATATCAGTCAAGGAGTTGTGAGTATTTGATATCAGTACCTTTGAGTTGGGACTGTTCAATATCAGTGACAGAGATCTCTCTGTTTTTGATATCAGTGACAGGGATATTTGACTGTTCTATATCAGTGAGTGGGATCTGTGAGTTTTCGATATTACTGACAGGGATTCATGAGTGTTCAATATCAGTGACAGAGATCTGTGAGTGTTCGATATCCGTGACAGGGTTCTGTCGGTGTTTGATTTCACAGACAGGGATCTGTGCGTGTTGGATATCAGTGACAGGGATCGGTGATAGTTCAATCTGAGCAACATGGATCTGTGAGTGTTCGTTATCAGTAACAGGGAGCTGAGAGATCTCGATATCAGTAACAGAGAGTCTTGAGTGTTTGGTATCAATAACAGGGAGTTTTGCGACTTTGATATCAGAACTAGGATCTGTGAGTGTTCGATATCAGTGACAGAGAGCTGTGAGTGTTCTATTTCAGTAACAGGGAGCTGAGAGATCTCAATATCAGTTACAGAGAGCTGTGAGTGTTCGATATCTTTGACTGGGTTCTGTCACTGTTCGATATCACAGATAGGGATCTGTGAGTGCTCGATATCAGTGAGAAGGATCCGAGTTTGTTCGAAATCAGTAATCGACTGATAGTTTTCGACATCAGTGACAGGGATCTGTGAATATTCCATATCATTGACTGTTATCTATGAATGTTCGACATCAGTGATAGGGATCTGTGAGAGTTCGATATCAGTTACAGGGATCTGTGAGTGTTCAATACCAGTGAAAGATAACTGTGATTGTTCGATATCACTGAGAAGAATTCTGTCAGTGTTCGATATCAGTGACATGGATCTGTGAGTGCACGACTTCAGTGACAGGGATCGGTGATTGTTCGAAATCAGGGCATGGGTTCTGTGAGTGTTCGATATCAGTGACAGGGATCTGTGAGTGTTCGATATCAGTAATGGATCGGTGTGTGTTCGATATTAGTGACAAAGATCTGTGTGTGTTCGATATCAGTGACAGGAATTCTGTCAGTGTTCCATATCAGTGAGAGTGATCTGTGAGTGCTCGACTTCAGTGACAGGGTTCGGTGAGTGTTCGATTTCAGTAATGGATCGTTGAGTGATCGATATTAGTTGCAGAGATCGGTGAGTGTTTGATATCAGTGACAGGGACTCTGTCAGTGTTCAATATCAGTGACATGGATCTGTGAGTGCTCGACTTCAGTGACAAGGATTGGTGAGTGTTCAAAATCAGGGTGTCTGATCTGTGAGTGTTCGATATCAGTGACTGGGATCTATGAATGTTCGACATCAGTGACAGGAATCTGTCAGTGTTCGATATCAGAGAGAGTGATCTGTGAGTGTTGGATATCAGTGACAGGGATCTGTAAATGATTGATATCAGTAATGGACCTGTGAGTGTTTGATTCAGTAATGGCTCTGTGAATGTTCGTTATCAGTGCCAGGTGACTGTGAGTGTTCGATATCAGTAACAGAGTTGTGAGTGTCTAATATCAGTCAAGGAGTTGTGAGTATTTGATATCAGTACCTTTGAGTTGGGACTGTTCAATATCAGTGACAGAGATCTCTCGGTTTTCGATATCAGTGACAGGGATATTTGACTGTTCTATATCAATGAGTGGGATCTGTGAGTGTTCGATATCACTGACAGGGATTAATGAGTGTTCAATATCAGTGACAGAGATCAGTGAGTGTTCGAAATCCATGACAGGGTTCTCTCAGTGTTTGATATCACAGACAGGGATCTGTGAGTGTTCGATATTAGTGAGAAGGATCCGAGTTTGTTCGAAATCAGTAATCGACTGATAGTTTTCGACATCAGTGACAGGGATCTGTGAGTATTCCATATCATTGACTGTTATCTATGAATGTTCGACATCAGTGATAGGGATCTGTGAGTGTTCGATATCAGTTACAGGGATCTGTGAGTGTTCAATATCAGTGAAAGATATCATTGATTGTTCGATATCACTGAGAAGAATTCTGTCAGTGTTCGATATCAGTGACATGGATCTGTGAGTGTTCGATATCTGTGGCAGGGATCGGGAGTATTCGATATCAGTAGAGGGGTCTGTACGTTTCGATATCACAGACAGGGATCTCTGAGTGCTGGATATCAGTGACAGGGATATGTGAGTGTTGGATATCAGTGAGAGGGATCTGTGAATGTTGGATATCAGTGACAGGATCTGAGAGTGTTCGAAATCAGTGACCCGGATCTGCAAGTGTTCGATATCCGTGACTGGGTTCTGTCACTGTTCGATATCACAGACGGGGATCTGTGAGTATTCGATATCCGTGACAGGGTTCTGTCAGTGTTCGATAACACAGACAGGGATCTGTGAGTGTTCAATATTAGTGAGAAGTATCCAAGTTTGTTCGAAATCAGTAATCGACTGATAGTTTTCGACATCAGTGACACGGATCTGTGAGTATTCAATATCTGCGCCAGGGATCGGTAAGTGTTCTATATCAGTAATGGATGAGTGACTGTACGATACTAGTGACAGGGATCTGTGAGTGTTCAATATCAGTGAAAGATATCTGTGATTGTTCGATATCACTGAGAAGAATTCTGTCAGTGTTCGATATCAGTGACATGGATCTGTGAGTGTTGGATATCTGTGACAGGGATCGGGAGTGTTCGATATCAGTAGAGGGGTCTGTAAGTTTCGATATCACAGACAGGGATCTCTGAGTGTTGGATATCAGTGACAGGGATATGTGAGTGTTGGATATCAGTGAGAGGGATCTGTGAATGTTGGATATCAGTGACAGGATCTGTGAGTGTTCGAAATCAGTGCTACGGATCTGCAAGTGTTCGATATACGTGACTGGGTTCTGTCTCTGTTCGATATCCCCGACAGGAATCAGTGAGTATTCGATATCCGTGACAGGGTTCTGTCACTGTTCGATATCACAAACAGGGATCTGTGAGTGTTCGACATCCGTGACAGGGTTCTGTCAGTGTTCGATATCACAGTCAGGGATCTGTGAGTATTCGATATCTGTAACAGGGTTCTGTCAGTGTTCAATATCACAGTCAGGGATCTGTGAGTGTTGCATATCAGTGGCAGTTATCTGTGAGTTTGTATATCAGTGACAGTGATCTGTGAGTGTTCGATATCAGTGGGAGGGATCTGTGAGTGTTCGATATCAGTGACAGGGACTGTGTCAGTGTTCTATACTAGTGACAAGAATCTGCGAGAATTCGATATGAGCGACAGGGATCTGTGAGTGTTTGATATCAGTGACAGGGATCTGTAAGTGTTTGATATTAGTAATGGACCTGTGAGTGTTTGATTCAGTAATGGCTCTGTGAATGTTCGATATCAGTGCCAGGTGACTGTGAGTGTTCAATATCAGTAACAGAGTTGTGAGTGTCTAATATCATTCAAGGAGTTGTGAGTATTTGATATCAGTACCTTTGAGTTGGGACTGTTCAATATCAGTGACAGAGATCTCTCTGTTTTTGATATCAGTGACAGGGATATTTGACTGTTCTATATCAGTGAGTGGGATCTGTGAGTTTTCGATATTACTGACAGGGATTCATGAGTGTTCAATATCAGTGACAGAGATCTGTGAGTGTTCGATATCCGTGACAGGGTTCTGTCGGTGTTTGATTTCACAGACAGGGATCTGTGCGTGTTGGATATCAGTGACAGGGATCTGTGATAGTTCAATCTGAGCAACATGGATCTGTGAGTGTTCGTTATCAGTAACAGGGAGCTGAGAGATCTCGATATCAGTAACAGAGAGTCTTGAGTGTTTGGTATCAATAACAGGGAGTTTTGCGACTTTGATATCAGAACTAGGATCTGTGAGTGTTCGATATCAGTGACAGAGAGCTGTGAGTGTTCTATTTCAGTAACAGGGAGCTGAGAGATCTCAATATCAGTTACAGAGAGCTGTGAGTGTTCGATATCTTTGACAGGGTTCTGTCACTGTTCGATATCACAGATAGGGATCTGTGAGTGCTCGATATCAGTGACAGGGATCTGTGATAGTTCAATCTGAGCAACATGGATCTGTGAGTGTTCGTTATCAGTAACAGGGAGCTGAGAGATCTCGATATCAGTAACAGAGAGTCTTGAGTGTTTGGTATCAATAACAGGGAGTTTTGCGACTTTGATATCAGAACTAGGATCTGTGAGTGTTCGATATCAGTGACAGAGAGCTGTGAGTGTTCTATTTCAGTAACAGGGAGCTGAGAGATCTCAATATCAGTTACAGAGAGCTGTGAGTGTTCGATATCTTTGACAGGGTTCTGTCACTGTTCGATATCACAGATAGGGATCTGTGAGTGCTCGATATCAGTGAGAAGGATCCGAGATTGTTCGAAATCAGTAATCGACTGATAGTTTTCGACATCAGTGACAGGGATCTGTGAATATTCCATATCATTGACTGTTATCTATGAATGTTCGACGTCAGTGATAGGGATCTGTGAGAGTTCGATATCAGTTACAGGGATCTGTGAGTGTTCAATATCAGTGAAAGATATCTGTGATTGTTCGATATCACTGAGAAGAATTCTGTCAGTGTTCGATATCAGTGACATGGATCTGTGAGTGTTAGATATCTGTGACAGGGATCGGGAGTGTTCGATATCAGTAGAGGGGTCTGTAAGTTTCGATATCACAGACAGGGATCTCTGAGTGTTGGATATCAGTGACAGGGATATGTGAGTGTTGGATATCAGTGAGAGGGATCTGTGAATGTTGGATATCAGTGACAGGATCTGTGAGTGTTTGAAATCAGTGCTACGGATCTGCAAGTGTTCGATATACGTGACTGGGTTCTGTCTCTGTTCGATATCCCCGACAGGGATCAGTGAGTATTCGATATCCGTGACAGGGTTCTGTCACTGTTCGATATCACAAACAGGGATCTGTGAGTGTTCGACATCCGTGACAGGGTTCTGTCAGTGTTCGATATCACAGTCAGGGATCTGTGAGTATTCGATATCCGTAACAGGGTTCTGTCAGTGTTCAATATCACAGTCAGGGATCTGTGAGTGTTGCATATCAGTGGCAGTGATCTGTGAGTTTGTATATCAGTGACAGTGATCTGTGAGTGTTCGATATCAGTGGGAGGGATCTGTGAGTGTTCGATATCAGTGACAGGGACTGTGTCAGTGTTCTATACTAGTGACAAGAATCTGTGAGAATTCGATATGAGCGACAGGGATCTGTGAGTGTTTGATATCAGTGACAGGGATCTGTAAGTGTTTGATATTAGTAATGGACCTGTGAGTGTTTGATTCAGTAATGGCTCTGTGAATGTTCGATATCAGTGCCAGGTGACTGTGAGTGTTCAATATCAGTAACAGAGTTGTGAGTGTCTAATATCATTCAAGGAGTTGTGAGTATTTGATATCAGTACCTTTGAGTTGGGACTGTTCAATATCAGTGACAGAGATCTCTCTGTTTTTGATATCAGTGACAGGGATATTTGACTGTTCTACATCAGTGAGTGGGATCTGTGAGTGTTCGATATCACTGACAGGGATTCATGAGTGTTCAATATCAGTGACAGAGATCTGTGAGTGTTCGATATCCGTGACAGGGTTCTGTCGGTGTTTGATTTCACAGACAGGGATCTGTGCGTGTTGGATATCAGTGACAGGGATCTGTGATAGTTCAATCTGAGCAACATGGATCTGTGAGTGTTCGTTATCAGTAACAGGGAGCTGAGAGATCTCGATATCAGTAACAGAGAGTCTTGAGTGTTTGGTATCAATAACAGGGAGTTTTGCGACTTTGATATCAGAACTAGGATCTGTGAGTGTTCGATATCAGTGACAGAGAGCTGTGAGTGTTCTATTTCAGTAACAGGGAGCTGAGAGATCTCAATATCAGTTACAAAGAGCTGTGAGTGTTCGATATCTTTGACAGGGTTCTGTCACTGTTCGATATCACAGATAGGGATCTGTGAGTGATCGATATCAGTGAGAAGAATTCTGTCAGTGTTCGATATCAGTGACATGGATCTGTGAGTGCACGACTTTAGTGACAGGGATCGGTGATTGTTCAAAATCAGGGCATGGGTTCTGTGAGTGTTCGATATCAGTGACAGGGATCTGTGAGTGTTCGATATCAGTAATAGATCGGTGTGTGTTCGATATTAGTGACAGAGATCTGTGTGTGTTCGATATCAGTGACAGGAATTCTGTCAGTGTTCCATATCAGTGAGAGGGATCTGTGAGTGCTCGACTTCAGTGACAGGGTTCGGTGAGTGTTCGATTTCAGTAATGGATCGGTGAGTGATCGATATTAGTTGCAGAGATCGGTGAGTGTTTGATATCAGTGACATGGACACTGTCAGTGTTCAATATCAGTGAAATAGATCTGTGAGTGCTTGACTTCAGTGACAAGGATTGGTGAGTGTTCAAAATCAGGGTGTCTGATCTGTGAGTGTTCGATATCAGTGACTGGGATCTATGAATGTTCGACATCAGTGACAGGAATCTGTCAGTGTTCGATATCAGAGAGAGTGATCTGTGAGTGTTGGATATCAGTGACAGGGATCTGTAAATGATTGATATCAGTAATGGACCTGTGAGTGTTTGATTCAGTAATGGCTCTGTGAATGTTCGTTATCAGTGCCAGGTGACTGTGAGTGTTCGATATCAGTAACAGAGTTGTGAGTGTCTAATATCAGTCAAGGAGTTGTGAGTATTTGATATCAGTACCTTTGAGTTGGGACTGTTCAATATCAGTGACAGAGATCTCTCGGTTTTCGATATCAGTGACAGGGATATTTGACTCTTCTATATCAATGAGTGGGATCTGTGAGTGTTCGATATCACTGACAGGGATTCATGAGTGTTCAATATCAGAGACAGAGATCAGTGAGTGTTCGAAATCCATGACAGGGTTCTCTCAGTGTTTGATATCACAGACAGGGATCTGTGAGTGTTCGATATTAGTGAGAAGGATCCGAGTTTGTTCGAAATCAGTAATCGACTGATAGTTTTCGACATCAGTGACAGGGATCTGTGAGTATTCCATATCATTGACTGTTATCTATGAATGTTCGACATCAGTGATAGGGATCTGTGAGTGTTCGATATCAGTTACAGGGATCTGTGAGTGTTCAATATCAGTGAAAGATATCATTGATTGTTCGATATCACTGAGAAGAATTCTGTCAGTGTTCGATATCAGTGACATGGATCTGTGAGTGTTCGATATCTGTGGCAGGGATCGGGAGTATTCGATATCAGTAGAGGGGTCTGTACGTTTTGATATCACAGACAGGGATCTCTGAGTGTTGGATATCAGTGACAGGGATATGTGAGTGTTGGATATCAGTGAGAGGGATCTGTGAATGTTGGATATCAGTGACAGGAACTGGGAGTGTTCGATATCAGTGACCCGGATCTGCAAGTGTTCGATATCCGTGACAGGGTTCTGTCACTGTTCGATATCACAAACAGGGATCTGTGAGTGTTCGACATCTGTGACAGGGTTCTGTCAGTGTTCGATATCACAGTCAGGGATCTGTGAGTATTCGATATCTGTAACAGGGTTCTGTCAGTGTTCAATATCACAGTCAGGGATCTGTGAGTGTTGCATATCAGTGGCAGTGATCTGTGA
Source organism: Hemitrygon akajei (assembly GCF_048418815.1). Lineage (NCBI taxonomy): Eukaryota > Metazoa > Chordata > Chondrichthyes > Myliobatiformes > Dasyatidae > Hemitrygon > Hemitrygon akajei. The sequence goes on along the minus strand of NC_133134.1, from coordinate 62,679,204 downwards.
GTTTGTATATCAGTGACAGTGATCTGTGAGTGTTCGATATCAGTGGGAGGGATCTGTGAGTGTTCGATATCAGTGACAGGGACTGTGTCAGTGTTCTATACTAGTGACAAGAATCTGTGAGAATTCGATATGAGCGACAGGGATCTGTGAGTGTTTGATATCAGTGACAGGGATCTGTAAGTGTTTGATATTAGTAATGGACCTGTGAGTGTTTGATTCAGTAATGGCTCTGTGAATGTTCGATATCAGTGCCAGGTGACTGTGAGTGTTCAATATCAGTAACAGAGTTGTGAGTGTCTAATATCATTCAAGGAGTTGTGAGTATTTGATATCAGTACCTTTGAGTTGGGACTGTTCAATATCAGTGACAGAGATCTCTCTGTTTTTGATATCAGTGACAGGGATACTTGACTGTTCTATATCAGTGAGTGGGATCTGTGAGTTTTCGATATTACTGACAGGGATTCATGAGTGTTCAATATCAGTGACAGAGATCTGTGAGTGTTCGATATCCGTGACAGGGTTCTGTCGGTGTTTGATTTCACAGACAGGGATCTGTGCGTGTTGGATATCAGTGACAGGGATCTGTGATAGTTCAATCTGAGCAACATGGATCTGTGAGTGTTCGTTATCAGTAACAGGGAGCTGAGAGATCTCGATATCAGTAACAGAGAGTCTTGAGTGTTTGGTATCAATAACAGGGAGTTTTGCGACTTTGATATCAGAACTAGGATCTGTGAGTGTTCGATATCAGTGACAGAGAGCTGTGAGTGTTCTATTTCAGTAACAGGGAGCTGAGAGATCTCAATATCAGTTACAGAGAGCTGTGAGTGTTCGATATCTTTGACAGGGTTCTGTCACTGTTCGATATCACAGATAGGGATCTGTGAGTGCTCGATATCAGTGAGAAGGATCCGAGTTTGTTCGAAATCAGTAATCGACTGATAGTTTTCGACATCAGTGACAGGGATCTGTGAATATTCCATATCATTGACTGTTATCTATGAATGTTCGACATCAGTGATAGGGATCTGTGAGAGTTCGATATCAGTTACAGGGATCTGTGAGTGTTCAATACCAGTGAAAGATAACTGTGATTGTTCGATATCACTGAGAAGAATTCTGTCAGTGTTTGATATCAGTGACATGGATCTGTGAGTGCTCGATATCAGTGAGAAGGATCCGAGATTGTTCGAAATCAGTAATCGACTGATAGTTTTCGACATCAGTGACAGGGATCTGTGAATATTCCATATCATTGACTGTTATCTATGAATGTTCGACGTCAGTGATAGGGATCTGTGAGAGTTCGATATCAGTTACAGGGATCTGTGAGTGTTCAATATCAGTGAAAGATATCTGTGATTGTTCGATATCACTGAGAAGAATTCTGTCAGTGTTCGATATCAGTGACATGGATCTGTGAGTGTTAGATATCTGTGACAGGGATCGGGAGTGTTCGATATCAGTAGAGGGGTCTGTAAGTTTCGATATCACAGACAGGGATATGTGAGTGTTGGATATCAGTGAGAGGGATCTGTGAATGTTGGATATCAGTGACAGGATCTGTGAGTGTTTGAAATCAGTGCTACGGATCTGCAAGTGTTCGATATACGTGACTGGGTTCTGTCTCTGTTCGATATCCCCGACAGGGATCAGTGAGTATTCGATATCCGTGACAGGGTTCTGTCACTGTTCGATATCACAAACAGGGATCTGTGAGTGTTCGACATCCGTGACAGGGTTCTGTCAGTGTTCGATATCACAGTCAGGGATCTGTGAGTATTCGATATCCGTAACAGGGTTCTGTCAGTGTTCAATATCACAGTCAGGGATCTGTGAGTGTTGCATATCAGTGGCAGTGATCTGTGAGTTTGTATATCAGTGACAGTGATCTGTGAGTGTTCGATATCAGTGGGAGGGATCTGTGAGTGTTCGATATCAGTGACAGGGACTGTGTCAGTGTTCTATACTAGTGACAAGAATCTGTGAGAATTCGATATGAGCGACAGGGATCTGTGAGTGTTTGATATCAGTGACAGGGATCTGTAAGTGTTTGATATTAGTAATGGACCTGTGAGTGTTTGATTCAGTAATGGCTCTGTGAATGTTCGATATCAGTGCCAGGTGACTGTGAGTGTTCAATATCAGTAACAGAGTTGTGAGTGTCTAATATCATTCAAGGAGTTGTGAGTATTTGATATCAGTACCTTTGAGTTGGGACTGTTCAATATCAGTGACAGAGATCTCTCTGTTTTTGATATCAGTGACAGGGATATTTGACTGTTCTATATCAGTGAGTGGGATCTGTGAGTTTTCGATATTACTGACAGGGATTCATGAGTGTTCAATATCAGTGACAGAGATCTGTGAGTGTTCGATATCCGTGACAGGGTTCTGTCGGTGTTTGATTTCACAGACAGGGATCTGTGCGTGTTGGATATCAGTGACAGGGATCTGTGATAGTTCAATCTGAGCAACATGGATCTGTGAGTGTTCGTTATCAGTAACAGGGAGCTGAGAGATCTCGATATCAGTAACAGAGAGTCTTGAGTGTTTGGTATCAATAACAGGGAGTTTTGCGACTTTGATATCAGAACTAGGATCTGTGAGTGTTCGATATCAGTGACAGAGAGCTGTGAGTGTTCTATTTCAGTAACAGGGAGCTGAGAGATCTCAATATCAGTTACAAAGAGCTGTGAGTGTTCGATATCTTTGACAGGGTTCTGTCACTGTTCGATATCACAGATAGGGATCTGTGAGTGATCGATATCAGTGAGAAGAATTCTGTCAGTGTTCGATATCAGTGACATGGATCTGTGAGTGCACGACTTCAGTGACAGGGATCGGTGATTGTTCGAAATCAGGGCATGGGTTCTGTGAGTGTTCGATATCAGTGACAGGGATCTGTGAGTGTTCGATATCAGTAATAGATCGGTGTGTGTTCGATATTAGTGACAGAGATCTGTGTGTGTTCGATATCAGTGACAGGAATTCTGTCAGTGTTCCATATCAGTGAGAGGGATCTGTGAGTGCTCGACTTCAGTGACAGGGTTCGGTGAGTGTTCGATTTCAGTAATGGATCGGTGAGTGATCGATATTAGTTGCAGAGATCGGTGAGTGTTTGATATCAGTGACATGGACACTGTCAGTGTTCAATATCAGTGAAATAGATCTGTGAGTGCTCGACTTCAGTGACAAGGATTGGTGAGTGTTCAAAATCAGGGTGTCTGATCTGTGAGTGTTCGATATCAGTGACTGGGATCTATGAATGTTCGACATCAGTGACAGGAATCTGTCAGTGTTCGATATCAGAGAGAGTGATCTGTGAGTGTTGGATATCAGTGACAGGGATCTGTAAATGATTGATATCAGTAATGGACCTGTGAGTGTTTGATTCAGTAATGGCTCTGTGAATGTTCGTTATCAGTGCCAGGTGACTGTGAGTGTTCGATATCAGTAACAGAGTTGTGAGTGTCTAATATCAGTCAAGGAGTTGTGAGTATTTGATATCAGTACCTTTGAGTTGGGACTGTTCAATATCAGTGACAGAGATCTCTCGGTTTTCGATATCAGTGACAGGGATATTTGACTCTTCTATATCAATGAGTGGGATCTGTGAGTGTTTAATATCACTGACAGGGATTCATGAGTGTTCAATATCAGAGACAGAGATCAGTGAGTGTTCGAAATCCATGACAGGGTCCTCTCAGTGTTTGATATCACAGACAGGGATCTGTGAGTGTTCGATATTAGTGAGAAGGATCCGAGTTTGTTCGAAATCAGTAATCGACTGATAGTTTTCGACATCAGTGACAGGGATCTGTGAGTATTCCATATCATTGACTGTTATCTATGAATGTTCGACATCAGTGATAGGGATCTGTGAGTGTTCGATATCAGTTACAGGGATCTGTGAGTGTTCAATATCAGTGAAAGATATCATTGATTGTTCGATATCACTGAGAAGAATTCTGTCAGTGTTCGATATCAGTGACATGGATCTGTGAGTGTTCGATATCTGTGGCAGGGATCGGGAGTATTCGATATCAGTAGAGGGGTCTGTACGTTTCGATATCACAGACAGGGATCTCTGAGTGTTGGATATCAGTGACAGGGATATGTGAGTGTTGGATATCAGTGAGAGGGATCTGTGAATGTTGGATATCAGTGACAGGAACTGGGAGTGTTCGAAATCAGTGACCCGGATCTGCAAGTGTTCGATATCCGTGACAGGGTTCTGTCACTGTTCGATATCACAAACAGGGATCTGTGAGTGTTCGATATCCGTGACAGGGTTCTGTCAGTGTTCGATATCACAGTCAGGGATCTGTGAGTATTCGATATCTGTAACAGGGTTCTGTCAGTGTTCAATATCACAGTCAGGGATCTGTGAGTGTTGCATATCAGTGGCAGTGATCTGTGAGTTTGTATATCAGTGACAGTGATCTGTGAGTGTTCGATATCAGTGGGAGGGATCTGTGAGTGTTCGATATCAGTGACAGGGACTGTGTCAGTGTTCTATACTAGTGACAAGAATCTGTGAGAATTCGATATGAGCGACAGGGATCTGTGAGTGTTTGATATCAGTGACAGGGATCTGTAAGTGTTTGATATTAGTAATGGACCTGTGAGTGTTTGATTCAGTAATGGCTCTGTGAATGTTCGATATCAGTGCCAGGTGACTGTGAGTGTTCAATATCAGTAACAGAGTTGTGAGTGTCTAATATCATTCAAGGAGTTGTGAGTATTTGATATCAGTACCTTTGAGTTGGGACTGTTCAATATCAGTGACAGAGATCTCTCTGTTTTTGATATCAGTGACAGGGATATTTGACTGTTCTATATCAGTGAGTGGGATCTGTGAGTTTTCGATATCACTGACAGGGATTCATGAGTGTTCAATATCAGTGACAGAGATCTGTGAGTGTTCGATATCCGTGACAGGGTTCTGTCGGTGTTTGATTTCACAGACAGGGATCTGTGCGTGTTGGATATCAGTGACAGGGATCTGTGATAGTTCAATCTGAGCAACATGGATCTGTGAGTGTTCGTTATCAGTAACAGGGAGCTGAGAGATCTCGATATCAGTAACAGAGAGTCTTGAGTGTTTGGTATCAATAACAGGGAGTTTTGCGACTTTGATATCAGAACTAGGATCTGTGAGTGTTCGATATCAGTGACAGAGAGCTGTGAGTGTTCTATTTCAGTAACAGGGAGCTGAGAGATCTCAATATCAGTTACAGAGAGCTGTGAGTGTTCGATATCTTTGACAGGGTTCTGTCACTGTTCGATATCACAGATAGGGATCTGTGAGTGCTCGATATCAGTGAGAAGGATCCGAGTTTGTTCGAAATCAGTAATCGACTGATAGTTTTCGACATCAGTGACAGGGATCTGTGAATATTCCATATCATTGACTGTTATCTATGAATGTTCGACATCAGTGATAGGGATCTGTGAGAGTTCGATATCAGTTACAGGGATCTGAGAGTGTTCAATACCAGTGAAAGATAACTGTGATTGTTCGATATCACTGAGAAGAATTCTGTCAGTGTTCGATATCAGTGACATGGATCTGTGAGTGCACGACTTCAGTGACAGGGATCGGTGATGGTTCGATTTCAGTAATGGATCGGTGAGTGATTGATATTAGTTGCAGAGATCGGTGAGTGTTTGATATCAGTGACAGGGACTCTGTCAGTGTTGAATATCAGTGACATGGATCTGTGAGTGCTCGACTTCAGTGACAAGGATTGGTGAGTGTTCAAAATCAGGGTGTCTGATCTGTGAGTGTTCGATATCAGTGACTGGGATATGTGAGTGTTGGATATCAGTGAGAGGGATCTGTGAATGTTGGATATCAGTGACAGGATCTGGGAGTGTTCGAAATCAGTGACCCGGATCTGCAAGTGTTCGATATCCGTGACTGGGTTCTGTCACTGTTCGATATCACAGACGGGGATCTGTGAGTATTCGATATCCGTGACAGGGTTCTGTCAGTGTTCGATAACACAGACAGGGATCTGTGAGTGTTCAATATTAGTGAGAAGTATCCAGGTTTGTTCGAAATCAGTAATCGACTGATAGTTTTCGACATCAGTGACACGGATCTGTGAGTATTCAATATCTGCGCCAGGGATCGGTAAGTGTTCTATATCAGTAATGGATGAGTGACTGTACGATACTAGTGACAGGGATCTGTGAGTGTTCAATATCAGTGAAAGATATCTGTGATTGTTCGATATCACTGAGAAGAATTCTGTCAGTGTTCGATATCAGTGACATGGATCTGTGAGTGTTAGATATCTGTGACAGGGATCGGGAGTGTTCGATATCAGTAGAGGGGTCTGTAAGTTTCGATATCACAGACAGGGATCTCTGAGTGTTGGATATCAGTGACAGGGATATGTGAGTGTTGGATATCAGTGAGAGGGATCTGTGAATGTTGGATATCAGTGACAGGATCTGTGAGTGTTCGAAATCAGTGCTACGGATCTGCAAGTGTTCGATATACGTGACTGGGTTCTGTCTCTGTTCGATATCCCCGACAGGGATCAGTGAGTATTCGATATCCGTGACAGGGTTCTGTCACTGTTCGATATCACAAACAGGGATCTGTGAGTGTTCGACATCCGTGACAGGGTTCTGTCAGTGTTCGATATCACAGTCAGGGATCTGTGAGTATTCGATATCCGTAACAGGGTTCTGTCAGTGTTCAATATCACAGTCAGGGATCTGTGAGTGTTGCATATCAGTGGCAGTGATCTGTGAGTTTGTATATCAGTGACAGTGATCTGTGAGTGTTCGATATCAGTGGGAGGGATCTGTGAGTGTTCGATATCAGTGACAGGGACTGTGTCAGTGTTCTATACTAGTGACAAGAATCTGTGAGAATTCGATATGAGCGACAGGGATCTGTGAGTGTTTGATATCAGTGACAGGGATCTGTAAGTGTTTGATATTAGTAATGGACCTGTGAGTGTTTGATTCAGTAATGGCTCTGTGAATGTTCGATATCAGTGCCAGGTGACTGTGAGTGTTCAATATCAGTAACAGAGTTGTGAGTGTCTAATATCATTCAAGGAGTTGTGAGTATTTGATATCAGTACCTTTGAGTTGGGACTGTTCAATATCAGTGACAGAGATCTCTCTGTTTTTGATATCAGTGACAGGGATATTTGACTGTTCTATATCAGTGAGTGGGATCTGTGAGTTTTCGATATTACTGACAGGGATTCATGAGTGTTCAATATCAGTGACAGAGATCTGTGAGTGTTCGATATCCGTGACAGGGTTCTGTCGGTGTTTGATTTCACAGACAGGGATCTGTGCGTGTTGGATATCAGTGACAGGGATCGGTGATAGTTCAATCTGAGCAACATGGATCTGTGAGTGTTCGTTATCAGTAACAGGGAGCTGAGAGATCTCGATATCAGTAACAGAGAGTCTTGAGTGTTTGGTATCAATAACAGGGAGTTTTGCGACTTTGATATCAGAACTAGGATCTGTGAGTGTTCGATATCAGTGACAGAGAGCTGTGAGTGTTCTATTTCAGTAACAGGGAGCTGAGAGATCTCAATATCAGTTACAAAGAGCTGTGAGTGTTCGATATCTTTGACAGGGTTCTGTCACTGTTCGATATCACAGATAGGGATCTGTGAGTGATCGATATCAGTGAGAAGAATTCTGTCAGTGTTCGATATCAGTGACATGGATCTGTGAGTGCACGACTTCAGTGACAGGGATCGGTGATTGTTCGAAATCAGGGCATGGGTTCTGTGAGTGTTCGATATCAGTGACAGGGATCTGTGAGTGTTCGATATCAGTAATAGATCGGTGTGTGTTCGATATTAGTGACAGAGATCTGTGTGTGTTCGATATCAGTGACAGGAATTCTGTCAGTGTTCCATATCAGTGAGAGGGATCTGTGAGTGCTCGACTTCAGTGACAGGGTTCGGTGAGTGTTCGATTTCAGTAATGGATCGGTGAGTGATCGATATTAGTTGCAGAGATCGGTGAGTGTTTGATATCAGTGACATGGACACTGTCAGTGTTCAATATCAGTGAAATAGATCTGTGAGTGCTCGACTTCAGTGACAAGGATTGGTGAGTGTTCAAAATCAGGGTGTCTGATCTGTGAGTGTTCGATATCAGTGACTGGGATCTATGAATGTTCGACATCAGTGACAGGAATCTGTCAGTGTTCGATATCAGAGAGAGTGATCTGTGAGTGTTGGATATCAGTGACAGGGATCTGTAAATGATTGATATCAGTAATGGACCTGTGAGTGTTTGATTCAGTAATGGCTCTGTGAATGTTCGTTATCAGTGCCAGGTGACTGTGAGTGTTCGATATCAGTAACAGAGTTGTGAGTGTCTAATATCAGTCAAGGAGTTGTGAGTATTTGATATCAGTACCTTTGAGTTGGGACTGTTCAATATCAGTGACAGAGATCTCTCGGTTTTCGATATCAGTGACAGGGATATTTGACTCTTCTATATCAATGAGTGGGATCTGTGAGTGTTCGATATCACTGACAGGGATTCATGAGTGTTCAATATCAGAGACAGAGATCAGTGAGTGTTCGAAATCCATGACAGGGTTCTCTCAGTGTTTGATATCACAGACAGGGATCTGTGAGTGTTCGATTTTAGTGAGAAGGATCCGAGTTTGTTCGAAATCAGTAATCGACTGATAGTTTTCGACATCAGTGACAGGGATCTGTGAGTATTCCATATCATTGACTGTTATCTATGAATGTTCGACATCAGTGATAGGGATCTGTGAGTGTTCGATATCAGTTACAGGGATCTGTGAGTGTTCAATATCAGTGAAAGATATCATTGATTGTTCGATATCACTGAGAAGAATTCTGTCAGTGTTCGATATCAGTGACATGGATCTGTGAGTGTTCGATATCTGTGGCAGGGATCGGGAGTATTCGATATCAGTAGAGGGGTCTGTACGTTTCGATATCACAGACAGGGATCTCTGAGTGTTGGATATCAGTGACAGGGATATGTGAGTGTTGGATATCAGTGAGAGGGATCTGTGAATGTTGGATATCAGTGACAGGAACTGGGAGTGTTCGAAATCAGTGACCCGGATCTGCAAGTGTTCGATATCCGTGACTGTGTTCTGTCACTGTTCGATATCACAGACGGGGATCTGTGAGTATTCGATATCCGTGACAGGGTTCTGTCAGTGTTCGATAACACAGACAGGGATCTGTGAGTGTTCAATATTAGTGAGAAGTATCCAAGTTTGTTCGAAATCAGTAATCGACTGATAGTTTTCGACATCAGTGACACGGATCTGTGAGTATTCAATATCTGCGCCAGGGATCGGTAAGTGTTCTATATCAGTAATGGATGAGTGACTGTACGATACTAGTGACAGGGATCTGTGAGTGTTCAATATCAGTGAAAGATATCTGTGATTGTTCGATATCACTGAGAAGAATTCTGTCAGTGTTCGATATCAGTGACATGGATCTGTGAGTGTTAGATATCTGTGACAGGGATCGGGAGTGTTCGATATCAGTAGAGGGGTCTGTAAGTTTCGATATCACAGACAGGGATCTCTGAGTGTTGGATATCAGTGACAGGGATATGTGAGTGTTGGATATCAGTGAGAGGGATCTGTGAATGTTGTATATCAGTGACAGGATCTGTGAGTGTTCGAAATCAGTGCTACGGATCTGCAAGTGTTCGATATACGTGACTGGGTTCTGTCTCTGTTCGATATCCCCGACAGGGATCAGTGAGTATTCGATATCCGTGACAGGGTTTTGTCACTGTTCGATATCACAAACAGGGATCTGTGAGTGTTCGACATCCGTGACAGGGTTCTGTCAGTGTTCGATATCACAGTCAGGGATCTGCGAGTATTCGATATCCGTAACTCTGCTCTGTCAGTGTTCAATATCACAGTCAGGGATCTGTGAGTGTTGCATATCAGTGGCAGTGATCTGTGAGTTTGTATATCAGTGACAGTGATCTGTGAGTGTTCGATATCAGTGGGAGGGATCTGTGAGTGTTCGATATCAGTGACAGGGACTGTGTCAGTGTTCTATACTAGTGACAAGAATCTGTGAGAATTCGATATGAGCGACAGGGATCTGTGAGTGTTTGATATCAGTGACAGGGATCTGTAAGTGTTTGATATTAGTAATGGACCTGTGAGTGTTTGATTCAGTATTGGCTCTGTGAATGTTCGATATCAGTGCCAGGTGACTGTGAGTGTTCAATATCAGTAACAGAGTTGTGAGTGTCTAATATCATTCAAGGAGTTGTGAGTATTTGATATCAGTACCTTTGAGTTGGGACTGTTCAATATCAGTGACAGAGATCTCTCTGTTTTTGATATCAGTGACAGGGATATTTGACTGTTCTATATCAGTGAGTGGGATCTGTGAGTTTTCGATATTACTGACAGGGATTCATGAGTGTTCAATATCAGTGACAGAGATCTGTGAGTGTTCGATATCCGTGACAGGGTTCTGTCGGTGTTTGATTTCACAGACAGGGATCTGTGCGTGTTGGATATCAGTGACAGGGATCTGTGATAGTTCAATCTGAGCAACATGGATCTGTGAGTGTTCGTTATCAGTAACAGGGAGCTGAGAGATCTCGATATCAGTAACAGAGAGTCTTGAGTGTTTGGTATCAATAACAGGGAGTTTTGCGACTTTGATATCAGAACTAGGATCTGTGAGTGTTCGATATCAGTGACAGAGAGCTGTGAGTGTTCTATTTCAGTAACAGGGAGCTGAGAGATCTCAATATCAGTTACAGAGAGCTGTGAGTGTTCGATATCTTTGACAGGGTTCTGTCACTGTTCGATATCACAGATAGGGATCTGTGAGTGCTCGATATCAGTGAGAAGGATCCGAGTTTGTTCGAAATCAGTAATCGACTGATAGTTTTCGACCAGTGACAGGGATCTGTGAATATTCCATATCATTGACTGTTATCTATGAATGTTCGACATCAGTGATAGGGATCTGTGAGAGTTCGATATCAGTTACAGGGATCTGTGAGTGTTCAATACCAGTGAAAGATAACTGTGATTGTTCGATATCACTGAGAAGAATTCTGTCAGTGTTCGATATCAGTGACATGGATCTGTGAGTGCACGACTTCAGTGACAGGGATCGGTGATTGTTCGAAATCAGGGCGTGGGTTCTGTGAGTGTTCGATATCAGTGACATGGATCTGTGAGTGTTCGATATCTGTGGCAGGGATCGGGAGTATTCGATATCAGTAGAGGGGTCTGTACGTTTCGATATCACAGACAGGGATCTCTGAGTGTTGGATATAAGTGACAGGGATATGTGAGTGTTGGATATCAGTGAGAGGGATCTGTGAATGTTGGATATCAGTGACAGGATCTGGGAGTGTTCGAAATCAGTGACCCGGATCTGCAAGTGTTCTATATCCGTGACTGGGTTCTGTCACTGTTCGATATCACAGACAGGGATCTGTGAGTATTCGATATCCGTGACAGGGTTCTGTCACTGTTCAATATCACAGACAGGGATCTGTGAGTATTCGATATCCGTGACAGGGTTCTGTCAGTGTTCGATAACACAGTCAGGGATCTGTGAGTGTTCAATATTAGTGAGAAGTATCCGAGTTTGTTCGAAATCAGTAATCGACTGATAATTTTCGACATCAGTGACAGGGATATGTGAGTATTCCATATCAGTGACTGGGATCTATGATTGGTCGACATCAGTGACAAAGATCTGTGAGTGTTCGATATCAGTAACAGGGATCTGTGAGTGTTCAATATCACTGACAAGGATTCTGTCAGTATTCGATATCAGTGACACGGATCTGTGAGTATTCAATATCTGCGCCAGGGATCGGTAAGTGTTCTATATCAGTAATGGATGAGTGACTGTACGATACTAGTGACAGAGATCTGTGAGTGTTCTATATCAGTTACAGGGATCTGTGAGTGTTCGATATCAGTGAAAGATATCTGTGATTGTTCGATATCACTGAGAAGAATTCTGTCAGTGTTCGATATCAGTGACATGGATCTGTGAGTGTTAGATATCTGTGACAGGGATCGGGAGTGTTCGATATCAGTAGAGGGGTCTGTAAGTTTCGATATCACAGACAGGGATCTCTGAGTGTTGGATATCAGTGACAGGGATATGTGAGTGTTGGATATCAGTGAGAGGGATCTGTGAATGTTGGATATCAGTGACAGGATCTGTGAGTGTTCGAAATCAGTGCTACGGATCTGCAAGTGTTCGATATACGTGACTGGGTTCTGTCTCTGTTCGATATCCCCGACAGGGATCAGTGAGTATTCGATATCCGTGACAGGGTTCTGTCACTGTTCGATATCACAAACAGGGATCTGTGAGTGTTCGACATCCGTGACAGGGTTCTGTCAGTGTTCGATATCACAGTCAGGGATCTGTGAGTGTTGCATATCAGTGGCAGTGATCTGTGAGTGTTCGATATCAGTGGGAGGGATCTGTGAGTGTTCGATATCAGTGACAGGGACTGTGTCAGTGTTCTATACTAGTGACAAGAATCTGTGAGAATTCGATATGAGCGACAGGGATCTGTGAGTGTTTGATATCAGTGACAGGGATCTGTAAGTGTTTGATATTAGTAATGGACCTGTGAGTGTTTGATTCAGTATTGGCTCTGTGAATGTTCGATATCAGTGCCAGGTGACTGTGAGTGTTCGATATCAGTAACAGAGTTGTGAGTGTCTAATATCATTCAAGGAGTTGTGAGTATTTGATATCAGTACCTTTGAGTTGGGACTGTTCAATATCAGTGACAGAGATCTCTCTGTTTTTGATATCAGTGACAGGGATATTTGACTGTTCTATATCAGTGAGTGGGATCTGTGAGTTTTCGATATTACTGACAGGGATTCATGAGTGTTCAATATCAGTGACAGAGATCTGTGAGTGTTCGATATCCGTGACAGGGTTCTGTCGGTGTTTGATTTCACAGACAGGGATCTGTGCGTGTTGGATATCAGTGACAGGGATCTGTGATAGTTCAATCTGAGCAACATGGATCTGTGAGTGTTCGTTATCAGTAACAGGGAGCTGAGAGATCTCGATATCAGTAACAGAGAGTCTTGAGTGTTTGGTATCAATAACAGGGAGTTTTGCGACTTTGATATCAGAACTAGGATCTGTGAGTGTTCGATATCAGTGACAGAGAGCTGTGAGTGTTCTATTTCAGTAACAGGGAGCTGAGAGATCTCAATATCAGTTACAGAGAGCTGTGAGTGTTCGATATCTTTGACAGGGTTCTGTCACTGTTCGATATCACAGATAGGGATCTGTGAGTGCTCGATATCAGTGAGAAGGATCCGAGTTTGTTCGAAATCAGTAATCGACTGATAGTTTTCGACCAGTGACAGGGATCTGTGAATATTCCATATCATTGACTGTTATCTATGAATGTTCGACATCAGTGATAGGGATCTGTGAGAGTTCGATATCAGTTACAGGGATATGTGAGTGTTCAATACCAGTGAAAGATAACTGTGATTGTTCGATATCACTGAGAAGAATTCTGTCAGTGTTCGATATCAGTGACATGGATCTGTGAGTGCACGACTTCAGTGACAGGGATCGGTGATTGTTCGAAATCAGGGCGTGGGTTCTGTGAGTGTTCGATATCAGTGACATGGATCTGTGAGTGTTCGATATCTGTGGCAGGGATCGGGAGTATTCGATATCAGTAGAGGGGTCTGTACGTTTCGATATCACAGACAGGGATCTCTGAGTGTTGGATATAAGTGACAGGGATATGTGAGTGTTGGATATCAGTGAGAGGGATCTGTGAATGTTGGATATCAGTGACAGGATCTGGGAGTGTTCGAAATCAGTGACCCGGATCTGCAAGTGTTCTATATCCGTGACTGGGTTCTGTCACTGTTCGATATCACAGACAGGGATCTGTGAGTATTCGATATCCGTGACAGGGTTCTGTCACTGTTCAATATCACAGACAGGGATCTGTGAGTATTCGATATCCGTGACAGGGTTCTGTCAGTGTTCGATAACACAGTCAGGGATCTGTGAGTGTTCAATATTAGTGAGAAGTATCCGAGTTTGTTCGAAATCAGTAATCGACTGATAATTTTCGACATCAGTGACAGGGATATGTGAGTATTCCATATCAGTGACTGGGATCTATGATTGGTCGACATCAGTGACAAAGATCTGTGAGTGTTCGATATCAGTAACAGGGATCTGTGAGTGTTCAATATCACTGACAAGGATTCTGTCAGTATTCGATATCAGTGACACGGATCTGTGAGTATTCAATATCTGCGCCAGGGATCGGTAAGTGTTCTATATCAGTAATGGATGAGTGACTGTACGATACTAGTGACAGAGATCTGTGAGTGTTCTATATCAGTTACAGGGATCTGTGAGTGTTCGATATCAGTGAAAGATATCTGTGATTGTTCGATATCACTGAGAAGAATTCTGTCAGTGTTCGATATCAGTGACATGGATCTGTGAGTGTTAGATATCTGTGACAGGGATCGGGAGTGTTCGATATCAGTAGAGGGGTCTGTAAGTTTCGATATCACAGACAGGGATCTCTGAGTGTTGGATATCAGTGACAGGGATATGTGAGTGTTGGATATCAGTGAGAGGGATCTGTGAATGTTGGATATCAGTGACAGGATCTGTGAGTGTTCGAAATCAGTGCTACGGATCTGCAAGTGTTCGATATACGTGACTGGGTTCTGTCTCTGTTCGATATCCCCGACAGGGATCAGTGAGTATTCGATATCCGTGACAGGGTTCTGTCACTGTTCGATATCACAAACAGGGATCTGTGAGTGTTCGACATCCGTGACAGGGTTCTGTCAGTGTTCGATATCACAGTCAGGGATCTGTGAGTGTTGCATATCAGTGGCAGTGATCTGTGAGTGTTCGATATCAGTGGGAGGGATCTGTGAGTGTTCGATATCAGTGACAGGGACTGTGTCAGTGTTCTATACTAGTGACAAGAATCTGTGAGAATTCGATATGAGCGACAGGGAGCTGTGAGTGTTTGATATCAGTGACAGAGATCTGTAAGTGTTTGATATTAGTAATGGACCTGTGAGTGTTTGATTCAGTAATGGCTCTGTGAATGTTCGATATCAGTGCCAGGTGACTGTGAGTGTTCAATATCAGTAACAGAGTTGTGAGTGTCTAATATCAGTCAAGGAGTTGTGAGTATTTGATATCAGTACCTTTGAGTTGGGACTGTTCAATATCAGTGACAGAGATCTCTCTGTTTTTGATATCAGTGACAGAGATCTGTGAGTGTTCGATATCAGTGACAGGGATATGTGAGTGTTGGATATCAGTGAGAGGGATCTGTGAATGTTGGATATCAGTGACAGGAACTGGGAGTGTTCGAAATCAGTGACCCGGATCTGCAAGTGTTCGATATCCGTGACTGTGTTCTGTCACTGTTCGATATCACAGACGGGGATCTGTGAGTATTCGATATCCGTGACAGGGTTCTGTCAGTGTTCGATAACACAGACAGGGATCTGTGAGTGTTCAATATTAGTGAGAAGTATCCAAGTTTGTTCGAAATCAGTAATCGACTGATAGTTTTCGACATCAGTGACACGGATCTGTGAGTATTCAATATCTGCGCCAGGGATCGGTAAGTGTTCTATATCAGTAATGGATGAGTGACTGTACGATACTAGTGACAGGGATCTGTGAGTGTTCAATATCAGTGAAAGATATCTGTGATTGTTCGATATCACTGAGAAGAATTCTGTCAGTGTTCGATATCAGTGACATGGATCTGTGAGTGTTAGATATCTGTGACAGAGATCGGGAGTGTTCGATATCAGTAGAGGGGTCTGTAAGTTTCGATATCACAGACAGGGATCTCTGAGTGTTGGATATCAGTGACAGGGATATGTGAGTGTTGGATATCAGTGAGAGGGATCTGTGAATGTTGGATATCAGTGACAGGATCTGTGAGTGTTCGAAATCAGTGCTACGGATCTGCAAGTGTTCGATATACGTGACTGGGTTCTGTCTCTGTTCGATATCCCCGACAGGGATCAGTGAGTATTCGATATCCGTGACAGGGTTCTGTCACTGTTCGATATCACAAACAGGGATCTGTGAGTGTTCGACATCCGTGACAGGGTTCTGTCAGTGTTCGATATCACAGTCAGGGATCTGCGAGTATTCGATATCCGTAACTCTGCTCTGTCAGTGTTCAATATCACTGTCAGGGATCTGTGAGTGTTGCATATCAGTGGCAGTGATCTGTGAGTTTGTATATCAGTGACAGTGATCTGTGAGTGTTCGATATCAGTGGGAGGGATCTGTGAGTGTTCGATATCAGTGACAGGGACTGTTTCAGTGTTCTATACTAGTGACAAGAATCTGTGAGAATTTGATATGAGCGACCGGGATCGGTGAGTGTTGGATATCAGTGACAGGGATCTGTAAGTGTTTGATATTAGTAATGGACCTGTGAGTGTTTGATTCAGTAATGGCTCTGTGAATGTTCGATATCAGTACCAGGTGACTGTGAGTGTTCAATATCAGTAACAGAGTTGTGAGTGTCTAATATCAGTCAAGGAGTTGTGAGTATTTGATATCAGTACCTTTGAGTTGGGACTGTTCAATACCAGTGACAGAGATCTCTCTGTTTTTGATATCAGTGACAGGTATATTTGACTGTTCTATATCACTGAGTGGGATCTGTGAGTTTTCGATATTACTTACAGGGATTCATGAGTGTTCAATATCAGTGACAGAGATCTGTGAGTGTTCGATATCCGTGACAGGGTTCTGTCGGTGTTTGATTTCACAGACAGGGATCTGTGCGTGTTGGATATCAGTGACAGGGATCTGTGATAGTTCAATCTGAGCAACATGGATCTGTGAGTGTTCGTTATCAGTAACAGGGAGCTGAGAGATCTCGATATCAGAAACAGAGAGTCTTGAGTGTTTGGTATCAATAACAGGGAGTTTTGCGACTTTGATATCAGAACTAGGATCTGTGAGTGTTCGATATCAGTGACAGAGAGCTGTGAGTGTTCTATTTCAGTAACAGGGAGCTGAGAGATCTCAATATCAGTTACAGAGAGCTGTGAGTGTTCGATATCTTTGACAGGGTTCTGTCACTGTTCGATATCACAGATAGGGATCTGTGAGTGCTCGATATCAGTGAGAAGGATCCGAGTTTGTTCGAAATCAGTAATCGACTGATAGTTTTCGACATCTGTGACAGGGATCTGTGAATATTCCATATCATTGACTGTTATCTATGAATGTTCGACATCAGTGATAGGGATCTGTGAGAGTTCGATATCAGTTACAGGGATCTGTGAGTGTTCAATACCAGTGAAAGATAACTGTGATTGTTCGATATCACTGAGAAGAATTCTGTCAGTGTTCGATATCAGTGACATGGATCTGTGAGTGCTCGATATCAGTGAGAAGGATCCGAGATTGTTCGAAATCAGTAATCGACTGATAGTTTTCGACATCAGTGACAGGGATCTGTGAATATTCCATATCATTGACTGTTATCTATGAATGTTCGACGTCAGTGATAGGGATCTGTGAGAGTTCGATATCAGTGACATGGATCTGTGAGTGTTAGATATCTGTGACAGGGATCGGGAGTGTTCGATATCAGTAGAGGGGTCTGTAAGTTTCGATATCACAGACAGGGATATGTGAGTGTTGGATATCAGTGAGAGGGATCTGTGAATGTTGGATATCAGTGACAGGATCTGTGAGTGTTTGAAATCAGTGCTACGGATCTGCAAGTGTTCGATATACGTGACTGGGTTCTGTCTCTGTTCGATATCCCCGACAGGGATCAGTGAGTATTCGATATCCGTGACAGGGTTCTGTCACTGTTCGATATCACAAACAGGGATCTGTGAGTGTTCGACATCCGTGACAGGGTTCTGTCAGTGTTCGATATCACAGTCAGGGATCTGTGAGTATTCGATATCCGTAACAGGGTTCTGTCAGTGTTCAATATCACAGTCAGGGATCTGTGAGTGTTGCATATCAGTGGCAGTGATCTGTGAGTTTGTATATCAGTGACAGTGATCTGTGAGTGTTCGATATCAGTGGGAGGGATCTGTGAGTGTTCGATATCAGTGACAGGGACTGTGTCAGTGTTCTATACTAGTGACAAGAATCTGTGAGAATTCGATATGAGCGACAGGGATCTGTGAGTGTTTGATATCAGTGACAGGGATCTGTAAGTGTTTGATATTAGTAATGGACCTGTGAGTGTTTGATTCAGTAATGGCTCTGTGAATGTTCGATATCAGTGCCAGGTGACTGTGAGTGTTCAATATCAGTAACAGAGTTGTGAGTGTCTAATATCATTCAAGGAGTTGTGAGTATTTGATATCAGTACCTTTGAGTTGGGACTGTTCAATATCAGTGACAGAGATCTCTCTGTTTTTGATATCAGTGACAGGGATATTTGACTGTTCTATATCAGTGAGTGGGATCTGTGAGTTTTCGATATTACTGACAGGGATTCATGAGTGTTCAATATCAGTGACAGAGATCTGTGAGTGTTCGATATCCGTGACAGGGTTCTGTCGGTGTTTGATTTCACAGACAGGGATCTGTGCGTGTTGGATATCAGTGACAGGGATCTGTGATAGTTCAATCTGAGCAACATGGATCTGTGAGTGTTCGTTATCAGTAACAGGGAGCTGAGAGATCTCGATATCAGTAACAGAGAGTCTTGAGTGTTTGGTATCAATAACAGGGAGTTTTGCGACTTTGATATCAGAACTAGGATCTGTGAGTGTTCGATATCAGTGACAGAGAGCTGTGAGTGTTCTATTTCAGTAACAGGGAGCTGAGAGATCTCAATATCAGTTACAAAGAGCTGTGAGTGTTCGATATCTTTGACAGGGTTCTGTCACTGTTCGATATCACAGATAGGGATCTGTGAGTGATCGATATCAGTGAGAAGAATTCTGTCAGTGTTCGATATCAGTGACATGGATCTGTGAGTGCACGACTTCAGTGACAGGGATCGGTGATTGTTCAAAATCAGGGCATGGGTTCTGTGAGTGTTCGATATCAGTGACAGGGATCTGTGAGTGTTCGATATCAGTAATAGATCGGTGTGTGTTCGATATTAGTGACAGAGATCTGTGTGTGTTCGATATCAGTGACAGGAATTCTGTCAGTGTTCCATATCAGTGAGAGGGATCTGTGAGTGCTCGACTTCAGTGACAGGGTTCGGTGAGTGTTCGATTTCAGTAATGGATCGGTGAGTGATCGATATTAGTTGCAGAGATCGGTGAGTGTTTGATATCAGTGACATGGACACTGTCAGTGTTCAATATCAGTGAAATAGATCTGTGAGTGCTCGACTTCAGTGACAAGGATTGGTGAGTGTTCAAAATCAGGGTGTCTGATCTGTGAGTGTTCGATATCAGTGACTGGGATCTATGAATGTTCGACATCAGTGACAGGAATCTGTCAGTGTTCGATATCAGAGAGAGTGATCTGTGAGTGTTGGATATCAGTGACAGGGATCTGTAAATGATTGATATCAGTAATGGACCTGTGAGTGTTTGATTCAGTAATGGCTCTGTGAATGTTCGTTATCAGTGCCAGGTGACTGTGAGTGTTCGATATCAGTAACAGAGTTGTGAGTGTCTAATATCAGTCAAGGAGTTGTGAGTATTTGATATCAGTACCTTTGAGTTGGGACTGTTCAATATCAGTGACAGAGATCTCTCGGTTTTCGATATCAGTGACAGGGATATTTGACTCTTCTATATCAATGAGTGGGATCTGTGAGTGTTCGATATCACTGACAGGGATTCATGAGTGTTCAATATCAGAGACAGAGATCAGTGAGTGTTCGAAATCCATGACAGGGTTCTCTCAGTGTTTGATATCACAGACAGGGATCTGTGAGTGTTCGATATTAGTGAGAAGGATCCGAGTTTGTTCGAAATCAGTAATCGACTGATAGTTTTCGACATCAGTGACAGGGATCTGTGAGTATTCCATATCATTGACTGTTATCTATGAATGTTCGACATCAGTGATAGGGATCTGTGAGTGTTCGATATCAGTTACAGGGATCTGTGAGTGTTCAATATCAGTGAAAGATATCATTGATTGTTCGATATCACTGAGAAGAATTCTGTCAGTGTTCGATATCAGTGACATGGATCTGTGAGTGTTCGATATCTGTGGCAGGGATCGGGAGTATTCGATATCAGTAGAGGGGTCTGTACGTTTCGATATCACAGACAGGGATCTCTGAGTGTTGGATATCAGTGACAGGGATATGTGAGTGTTGGATATCAGTGAGAGGGATCTGTGAATGTTGGATATCAGTGACAGGAACTGGGAGTGTTCGAAATCAGTGACCCGGATCTGCAAGTGTTCGATATCCGTGACAGGGTTCTGTCACTGTTCGATATCACAAACAGGGATCTGTGAGTGTTCGATATCCGTGACAGGGTTCTGTCAGTGTTCGATATCACAGTCAGGGATCTGTGAGTATTCGATATCTGTAACAGGGTTCTGTCAGTGTTCAATATCACAGTCAGGGATCTGTGAGTGTTGCATATCAGTGGCAGTGATCTGTGAGTTTGTATATCAGTGACAGTGATCTGTGAGTGTTCGATATCAGTGGGAGGGATCTGTGAGTGTTCGATATCAGTGACAGGGACTGTGTCAGTGTTCTATACTAGTGACAAGAATCTGTGAGAATTCGATATGAGCGACAGGGATCTGTGAGTGTTTGATATCAGTGACAGGGATCTGTAAGTGTTTGATATTAGTAATGGACCTGTGAGTGTTTGATTCAGTAATGGCTCTGTGAATGTTCGATATCAGTGCCAGGTGACTGTGAGTGTTCAATATCAGTAACAGAGTTGTGAGTGTCTAATATCATTCAAGGAGTTGTGAGTATTTGATATCAGTACCTTTGAGTTGGGACTGTTCAATATCAGTGACAGAGATCTCTCTGTTTTTGATATCAGTGACAGGGATATTTGACTGTTCTATATCAGTGAGTGGGATCTGTGAGTTTTCGATATTACTGACAGGGATTCATGAGTGTTCAATATCAGTGACAGAGATCTGTGAGTGTTCGATATCCGTGACAGGGTTCTGTCGGTGTTTGATTTCACAGACAGGGATCTGTGCGTGTTGGATATCAGTGACAGGGATCTGTGATAGTTCAATCTGAGCAACATGGATCTGAGAGTGTTCGTTATCAGTAACAGGGAGCTGAGAGATCTCGATATCAGTAACAGAGAGTCTTGAGTGTTTGGTATCAATAACAGGGAGTTTTGCGACTTTGATATCAGAACTAGGATCTGTGAGTGTTCGATATCAGTGACAGAGAGCTGTGAGTGTTCTATTTCAGTAACAGGGAGCTGAGAGATCTCAATATCAGTTACAGAGAGCTGTGAGTGTTCGATATCTTTGACAGGGTTCTGTCACTGTTCGATATCACAGATAGGGATCTGTGAGTGCTCGATATCAGTGAGAAGGATCCGAGTTTGTTCGAAATCAGTAATCGACTGATAGTTTTCGACATCAGTGACAGGGATCTGTGAATATTCCATATCATTGACTGTTATCTATGAATGTTCGACATCAGTGATAGGGATCTGTGAGAGTTCGATATCAGTTACAGGGATCTGAGAGTGTTCAATACCAGTGAAAGATAACTGTGATTGTTCGATATCACTGAGAAGAATTCTGTCAGTGTTCGATATCAGTGACATGGATCTGTGAGTGCACGACTTCAGTGACAGGGATCGGTGATGGTTCGATTTCAGTAATGGATCGGTGAGTGATTGATATTAGTTGCAGAGATCGGTGAGTGTTTGATATCAGTGACAGGGACTCTGTCAGTGTTGAATATCAGTGACATGGATCTGTGAGTGCTCGACTTCAGTGACAAGGATTGGTGAGTGTTCAAAATCAGGGTGTCTGATCTGTGAGTGTTCGATATCAGTGACTGGGATATGTGAGTGTTGGATATCAGTGAGAGGGATCTGTGAATGTTGGATATCAGTGACAGGATCTGGGAGTGTTCGAAATCAGTGACCCGGATCTGCAAGTGTTCGATATCCGTGACTGGGTTCTGTCACTGTTCGATATCACAGACGGGGATCTGTGAGTATTCGATATCCGTGACAGGGTTCTGTCAGTGTTCGATAACACAGACAGGGATCTGTGAGTGTTCAATATTAGTGAGAAGTATCCAGGTTTGTTCGAAATCAGTAATCGACTGATAGTTTTCGACATCAGTGACACGGATCTGTGAGTATTCAATATCTGCGCCAGGGATCGGTAAGTGTTCTATATCAGTAATGGATGAGTGACTGTACGATACTAGTGACAGGGATCTGTGAGTGTTCAATATCAGTGAAAGATATCTGTGATTGTTCGATATCACTGAGAAGAATTCTGTCAGTGTTCGATATCAGTGACATGGATCTGTGAGTGTTAGATATCTGTGACAGGGATCGGGAGTGTTCGATATCAGTAGAGGGGTCTGTAAGTTTCGATATCACAGACAGGGATCTCTGAGTGTTGGATATCAGTGACAGGGATATGTGAGTGTTGGATATCAGTGAGAGGGATCTGTGAATGTTGGATATCAGTGACAGGATCTGTGAGTGTTCGAAATCAGTGCTACGGATCTGCAAGTGTTCGATATACGTGACTGGGTTCTGTCTCTGTTCGATATCCCCGACAGGGATCAGTGAGTATTCGATATCCGTGACAGGGTTCTGTCACTGTTCGATATCACAAACAGGGATCTGTGAGTGTTCGACATCCGTGACAGGGTTCTGTCAGTGTTCGATATCACAGTCAGGGATCTGTGAGTGTTGCATATCAGTGGCAGTGATCTGTGAGTGTTCGATATCAGTGGGAGGGATCTGTGAGTGTTCGATATCAGTGACAGGGACTGTGTCAGTGTTCTATACTAGTGACAAGAATCTGTGAGAATTCGATATGAGCGACAGGGAGCTGTGAGTGTTTGATATCAGTGACAGAGATCTGTAAGTGTTTGATATTAGTAATGGACCTGTGAGTGTTTGATTCAGTAATGGCTCTGTGAATGTTCGATATCAGTGCCAGGTGACTGTGAGTGTTCAATATCAGTAACAGAGTTGTGAGTGTCTAATATCAGTCAAGGAGTTGTGAGTATTTGATATCAGTACCTTTGAGTTGGGACTGTTCAATATCAGTGACAGAGATCTCTCTGTTTTTGATATCAGTGACAGAGATCTGTGAGTGTTCGATATCAGTGACAGGGATATGTGAGTGTTGGATATCAGTGAGAGGGATCTGTGAATGTTGGATATCAGTGACAGGAACTGGGAGTGTTCGAAATCAGTGACCCGGATCTGCAAGTGTTCGATATCCGTGACTGTGTTCTGTCACTGTTCGATATCACAGACGGGGATCTGTGAGTATTCGATATCCGTGACAGGGTTCTGTCAGTGTTCGATAACACAGACAGGGATCTGTGAGTGTTCAATATTAGTGAGAAGTATCCAAGTTTGTTCGAAATCAGTAATCGACTGATAGTTTTCGACATCAGTGACACGGATCTGTGAGTATTCAATATCTGCGCCAGGGATCGGTAAGTGTTCTATATCAGTAATGGATGAGTGACTGTACGATACTAGTGACAGGGATCTGTGAGTGTTCAATATCAGTGAAAGATATCTGTGATTGTTCGATATCACTGAGAAGAATTCTGTCAGTGTTCGATATCAGTGACATGGATCTGTGAGTGTTAGATATCTGTGACAGGGATCGGGAGTGTTCGATATCAGTAGAGGGGTCTGTAAGTTTCGATATCACAGACAGGGATCTCTGAGTGTTGGATATCAGTGACAGGGATATGTGAGTGTTGGATATCAGTGAGAGGGATCTGTGAATGTTGGATATCAGTGACAGGATCTGTGAGTGTTCGAAATCAGTGCTACGGATCTGCAAGTGTTCGATATACGTGACTGGGTTCTGTCTCTGTTCGATATCCCCGACAGGGATCAGTGAGTATTCGATATCCGTGACAGGGTTCTGTCACTGTTCGATATCACAAACAGGGATCTGTGAGTGTTCGACATCCGTGACAGGGTTCTGTCAGTGTTCGATATCACAGTCAGGGATCTGTGAGTATTCGATATCCGTAACAGGGTTCTGTCAGTGTTCAATATCACAGTCAGGGATCTGTGAGTGTTGCATATCAGTGGCAGTGATCTGTGAGTTTGTATATCAGTGACAGTGATCTGTGAGTGTTCGATATCAGTGGGAGGGATCTGTGAGTGTTCGATATCAGTGACAGGGACTGTGTCAGTGTTCTATACTAGTGACAAGAATCTGTGAGAATTCGATATGAGCGACAGGGATCTGTGAGTGTTTGATATCAGTGACAGGGATCTGTAAGTGTTTGATATTAGTAATGGACCTGTGAGTGTTTGATTCAGTAATGGCTCTGTGAATGTTCGATATCAGTGCCAGGTGACTGTGAGTGTTCAATATCAGTAACAGAGTTGTGAGTGTCTAATATCATTCAAGGAGTTGTGAGTATTTGATATCAGTACCTTTGAGTTGGGACTGTTCAATATCAGTGACAGAGATCTCTCTGTTTTTGATATCAGTGACAGGGATATTTGACTGTTCTATATCAGTGAGTGGGATCTGTGAGTTTTCGATATTACTGACAGGGATTCATGAGTGTTCAATATCAGTGACAGAGATCTGTGAGTGTTCGATATCCGTGACAGGGTTCTGTCGGTGTTTGATTTCACAGACAGGGATCTGTGCGTGTTGGATATCAGTGACAGGGATCTGTGATAGTTCAATCTGAGCAACATGGATCTGTGAGTGTTCGTTATCAGTAACAGGGAGCTGAGAGATCTCGATATCAGTAACAGAGAGTCTTGAGTGTTTGGTATCAATAACAGGGAGTTTTGCGACTTTGATATCAGAACTAGGATCTGTGAGTGTTCGATATCAGTGACAGAGAGCTGTGAGTGTTCTATTTCAGTAACAGGGAGCTGAGAGATCTCAATATCAGTTACAAAGAGCTGTGAGTGTTCGATATCTTTGACAGGGTTCTGTCACTGTTCGATATCACAGATAGGGATCTGTGAGTGATCGATATCAGTGAGAAGAATTCTGTCAGTGTTTGATATCAGTGACATGGATCTGTGAGTGCACGACTTCAGTGACAGGGATCGGTGATTGTTCAAAATCAGGGCATGGGTTCTGTGAGTGTTCGATATCAGTGACAGGGATCTGTGAGTGTTCGATATCAGTAATAGATCGGTGTGTGTTCGATATTAGTGACAGAGATCTGTGTGTGTTCGATATCAGTGACAGGAATTCTGTCAGTGTTCCATATCAGTGAGAGGGATCTGTGAGTGCTCGACTTCAGTGACAGGGTTCGGTGAGTGTTCGATTTCAGTAATGGATCGGTGAGTGATCGATATTAGTTGCAGAGATCGGTGAGTGTTTGATATCAGTGACATGGACACTGTCAGTGTTCAATATCAGTGAAATAGATCTGTGAGTGCTCGACTTCAGTGACAAGGATTGGTGAGTGTTCAAAATCAGGGTGTCTGATCTGTGAGTGTTCGATATCAGTGACTGGGATCTATGAATGTTCGACATCAGTGACAGGAATCTGTCAGTGTTCGATATCAGAGAGAGTGATCTGTGAGTGTTGGATATCAGTGACAGGGATCTGTAAATGATTGATATCAGTAATGGACCTGTGAGTGTTTGATTCAGTAATGGCTCTGTGAATGTTCGTTATCAGTGCCAGGTGACTGTGAGTGTTCGATATCAGTAACAGAGTTGTGAGTGTCTAATATCAGTCAAGGAGTTGTGAGTATTTGATATCAGTACCTTTGAGTTGGGACTGTTCAATATCAGTGACAGAGATCTCTCGGTTTTCGATATCAGTGACAGGGATATTTGACTCTTCTATATCAATGAGTGGGATCTGTGAGTGTTCGATATCACTGACAGGGATTCATGAGTGTTCAATATCAGAGACAGAGATCAGTGAGTGTTCGAAATCCATGACAGGGTTCTCTCAGTGTTTGATATCACAGACAGGGATCTGTGAGTGTTCGATATTAGTGAGAAGGATCCGAGTTTGTTCGAAATCAGTAATCGACTGATAGTTTTCGACATCAGTGACAGGGATCTGTGAGTATTCCATATCATTGACTGTTATCTATGAATGTTCGACATCAGTGATAGGGATCTGTGAGTGTTCGATATCAGTTACAGGGATCTGTGAGTGTTCAATATCAGTGAAAGATATCATTGATTGTTCGATATCACTGAGAAGAATTCTGTCAGTGTTCGATATCAGTGACATGGATCTGTGAGTGTTCGATATCTGTGGCAGGGATCGGGAGTATTCGATATCAGTAGAGGGGTCTGTACGTTTCGATATCACAGACAGGGATCTCTGAGTGTTGGATATCAGTGACAGGGATATGTGAGTGTTGGATATCAGTGAGAGGGATCTGTGAATGTTGGATATCAGTGACAGGAACTGGGAGTGTTCGAAATCAGTGACCCGGATCTGCAAGTGTTCGATATCCGTGACAGGGTTCTGTCACTGTTCGATATCACAAACAGGGATCTGTGAGTGTTCGATATCCGTGACAGGGTTCTGTCAGTGTTCGATATCACAGTCAGGGATCTGTGAGTATTCGATATCTGTAACAGGGTTCTGTCAGTGTTCAATATCACAGTCAGGGATCTGTGAGTGTTGCATATCAGTGGCAGTGATCTGTGAGTTTGTATATCAGTGACAGTGATCTGTGAGTGTTCGATATCAGTGGGAGGGATCTGTGAGTGTTCGATATCAGTGACAGGGACTGTGTCAGTGTTCTATACTAGTGACAAGAATCTGTGAGAATTCGATATGAGCGACAGGGATCTGTGAGTGTTTGATATCAGTGACAGGGATCTGTAAGTGTTTGATATTAGTAATGGACCTGTGAGTGTTTGATTCAGTAATGGCTCTGTGAATGTTCGATATCAGTGCCAGGTGACTGTGAGTGTTCAATATCAGTAACAGAGTTGTGAGTGTCTAATATCATTCAAGGAGTTGTGAGTATTTGATATCAGTACCTTTGAGTTGGGACTGTTCAATATCAGTGACAGAGATCTCTCTGTTTTTGATATCAGTGACAGGGATATTTGACTGTTCTATATCAGTGAGTGGGATCTGTGAGTTT
Organism: Hemitrygon akajei; assembly: GCF_048418815.1. Taxonomy (NCBI): domain Eukaryota; kingdom Metazoa; phylum Chordata; class Chondrichthyes; order Myliobatiformes; family Dasyatidae; genus Hemitrygon; species Hemitrygon akajei. The sequence continues at coordinate 62,651,915 of NC_133134.1, read as the reverse complement.
TCGATATTACTGACAGGGATTCATGAGTGTTCAATATCAGTGACAGAGATCTGTGAGTGTTCGATATCCGTGACAGGGTTCTGTCGGTGTTTGATTTCACAGACAGGGATCTGTGCGTGTTGGATATCAGTGACAGGGATCTGTGATAGTTCAATCTGAGCAACATGGATCTGAGAGTGTTCGTTATCAGTAACAGGGAGCTGAGAGATCTCGATATCAGTAACAGAGAGTCTTGAGTGTTTGGTATCAATAACAGGGAGTTTTGCGACTTTGATATCAGAACTAGGATCTGTGAGTGTTCGATATCAGTGACAGAGAGCTGTGAGTGTTCTATTTCAGTAACAGGGAGCTGAGAGATCTCAATATCAGTTACAGAGAGCTGTGAGTGTTCGATATCTTTGACAGGGTTCTGTCACTGTTCGATATCACAGATAGGGATCTGTGAGTGCTCGATATCAGTGAGAAGGATCCGAGTTTGTTCGAAATCAGTAATCGACTGATAGTTTTCGACATCAGTGACAGGGATCTGTGAATATTCCATATCATTGACTGTTATCTATGAATGTTCGACATCAGTGATAGGGATCTGTGAGAGTTCGATATCAGTTACAGGGATCTGAGAGTGTTCAATACCAGTGAAAGATAACTGTGATTGTTCGATATCACTGAGAAGAATTCTGTCAGTGTTCGATATCAGTGACATGGATCTGTGAGTGCACGACTTCAGTGACAGGGATCGGTGATGGTTCGATTTCAGTAATGGATCGGTGAGTGATTGATATTAGTTGCAGAGATCGGTGAGTGTTTGATATCAGTGACAGGGACTCTGTCAGTGTTGAATATCAGTGACATGGATCTGTGAGTGCTCGACTTCAGTGACAAGGATTGGTGAGTGTTCAAAATCAGGGTGTCTGATCTGTGAGTGTTCGATATCAGTGACTGGGATATGTGAGTGTTGGATATCAGTGAGAGGGATCTGTGAATGTTGGATATCAGTGACAGGATCTGGGAGTGTTCGAAATCAGTGACCCGGATCTGCAAGTGTTCGATATCCGTGACTGGGTTCTGTCACTGTTCGATATCACAGACGGGGATCTGTGAGTATTCGATATCCGTGACAGGGTTCTGTCAGTGTTCGATAACACAGACAGGGATCTGTGAGTGTTCAATATTAGTGAGAAGTATCCAGGTTTGTTCGAAATCAGTAATCGACTGATAGTTTTCGACATCAGTGACACGGATCTGTGAGTATTCAATATCTGCGCCAGGGATCGGTAAGTGTTCTATATCAGTAATGGATGAGTGACTGTACGATACTAGTGACAGGGATCTGTGAGTGTTCAATATCAGTGAAAGATATCTGTGATTGTTCGATATCACTGAGAAGAATTCTGTCAGTGTTCGATATCAGTGACATGGATCTGTGAGTGTTAGATATCTGTGACAGGGATCGGGAGTGTTCGATATCAGTAGAGGGGTCTGTAAGTTTCGATATCACAGACAGGGATCTCTGAGTGTTGGATATCAGTGACAGGGATATGTGAGTGTTGGATATCAGTGAGAGGGATCTGTGAATGTTGGATATCAGTGACAGGATCTGTGAGTGTTCGAAATCAGTGCTACGGATCTGCAAGTGTTCGATATACGTGACTGGGTTCTGTCTCTGTTCGATATCCCCGACAGGGATCAGTGAGTATTCGATATCCGTGACAGGGTTCTGTCACTGTTCGATATCACAAACAGGGATCTGTGAGTGTTCGACATCCGTGACAGGGTTCTGTCAGTGTTCGATATCACAGTCAGGGATCTGTGAGTGTTGCATATCAGTGGCAGTGATCTGTGAGTGTTCGATATCAGTGGGAGGGATCTGTGAGTGTTCGATATCAGTGACAGGGACTGTGTCAGTGTTCTATACTAGTGACAAGAATCTGTGAGAATTCGATATGAGCGACAGGGAGCTGTGAGTGTTTGATATCAGTGACAGAGATCTGTAAGTGTTTGATATTAGTAATGGACCTGTGAGTGTTTGATTCAGTAATGGCTCTGTGAATGTTCGATATCAGTGCCAGGTGACTGTGAGTGTTCAATATCAGTAACAGAGTTGTGAGTGTCTAATATCAGTCAAGGAGTTGTGAGTATTTGATATCAGTACCTTTGAGTTGGGACTGTTCAATATCAGTGACAGAGATCTCTCTGTTTTTGATATCAGTGACAGAGATCTGTGAGTGTTCGATATCAGTGACAGGGATATGTGAGTGTTGGATATCAGTGAGAGGGATCTGTGAATGTTGGATATCAGTGACAGGAACTGGGAGTGTTCGAAATCAGTGACCCGGATCTGCAAGTGTTCGATATCCGTGACTGTGTTCTGTCACTGTTCGATATCACAGACGGGGATCTGTGAGTATTCGATATCCGTGACAGGGTTCTGTCAGTGTTCGATAACACAGACAGGGATCTGTGAGTGTTCAATATTAGTGTGAAGTATCCAAGTTTGTTCGAAATCAGTAATCGACTGATAGTTTTCGACATCAGTGACACGGATCTGTGAGTATTCAATATCTGCGCCAGGGATCGGTAAGTGTTCTATATCAGTAATGGATGAGTGACTGTACGATACTAGTGACAGGGATCTGTGAGTGTTCAATATCAGTGAAAGATATCTGTGATTGTTCGATATCACTGAGAAGAATTCTGTCAGTGTTCGATATCAGTGACATGGATCTGTGAGTGTTAGATATCTGTGACAGGGATCGGGAGTGTTCGATATCAGTAGAGGGGTCTGTAAGTTTCGATATCACAGACAGGGATCTCTGAGTGTTGGATATCAGTGACAGGGATATGTGAGTGTTGGATATCAGTGAGAGGGATCTGTGAATGTTGGATATCAGTGACAGGATCTGTGAGTGTTCGAAATCAGTGCTACGGATCTGCAAGTGTTCGATATACGTGACTGGGTTCTGTCTCTGTTCGATATCCCCGACAGGGATCAGTGAGTATTCGATATCCGTGACAGGGTTCTGTCACTGTTCGATATCACAAACAGGGATCTGTGAGTGTTCGACATCCGTGACAGGGTTCTGTCAGTGTTCGATATCACAGTCAGGGATCTGCGAGTATTCGATATCCGTAACTCTGCTCTGTCAGTGTTCAATATCACAGTCAGGGATCTGTGAGTGTTGCATATCAGTGGCAGTGATCTGTGAGTTTGTATATCAGTGACAGTGATCTGTGAGTGTTCGATATCAGTGGGAGGGATCTGTGAGTGTTCGATATCAGTGACAGGGACTGTTTCAGTGTTCTATACTAGTGACAAGAATCTATGAGAATTTGATATGAGCGACCGGGATCGGTGAGTGTTGGATATCAGTGACAGGGATCTGTAAGTGTTTGATATTAGTAATGGACCTGTGAGTGTTTGATTCAGTAATGGCTCTGTGAATGTTCGATATCAGTACCAGGTGACTGTGAGTGTTCAATATCAGTAACAGAGTTGTGAGTGTCTAATATCAGTCAAGGAGTTGTGAGTATTTGATATCAGTACCTTTGAGTTGGGACTGTTCAATACCAGTGACAGAGATCTCTCTGTTTTTGATATCAGTGACAGGTATATTTGACTGTTCTATATCACTGAGTGGGATCTGTGAGTTTTCGATATTACTTACAGGGATTCATGAGTGTTCAATATCAGTGACAGAGATCTGTGAGTGTTCGATATCCGTGACAGGGTTCTGTCGGTGTTTGATTTCACAGACAGGGATCTGTGCGTGTTGGATATCAGTGACAGGGATCGGTGATAGTTCAATCTGAGCAACATGGATCTGTGAGTGTTCGTTATCAGTAACAGGGAGCTGAGAGATCTCGATATCAGTAACAGAGAGTCTTGAGTGTTTGGTATCAATAACAGGGAGTTTTGCGACTTTGATATCAGAACTAGGATCTGTGAGTGTTCGATATCAGTGACAGAGAGCTGTGAGTGTTCTATTTCAGTAACAGGGAGCTGAGAGATCTCAATATCAGTTACAGAGAGCTGTGAGTGTTCGATATCTTTGACAGGGTTCTGTCACTGTTCGATATCACAGATAGGGATCTGTGAGTGCTCGATATCAGTGAGAAGGATCCGAGTTTGTTCGAAATCAGTAATCGACTGATAGTTTTCGACATCTGTGACAGGGATCTGTGAATATTCCATATCATTGACTGTTATCTATGAATGTTCGACATCAGTGATAGGGATCTGTGAGAGTTCGATATCAGTTACAGGGATCTGTGAGTGTTCAATACCAGTGAAAGATAACTGTGATTGTTCGATATCACTGAGAAGAATTCTGTCAGTGTTCGATATCAGTGACATGGATCTGTGAGTGCACGACTTCAGTGACAGGGATCGGTGATTGTTCGAAATCAGGGCGTGGGTTCTGTGAGTGTTCGATATCAGTGACATGGATCTGTGAGTGTTCGATATCTGTGGCAGGGATCGGGAGTATTCGATATCAGTAGAGGGGTCTGTACGTTTCGATATCACAGACAGGGATCTCTGAGTGTTGGATATAAGTGACAGGGATATGTGAGTGTTGGATATCAGTGAGAGGGATCTGTGAATGTTGGATATCAGTGACAGGATCTGGGAGTGTTCGAAATCAGTGACCCGGATCTGCAAGTGTTCTATATCCGTGACTGGGTTCTGTCACTGTTCGATATCACAGACAGGGATCTGTGAGTATTCGATATCCGTGACAGGGTTCTGTCACTGTTCGATATCACAGACAGGGATCTGTGAGTATTCGATATCCGTGACAGGGTTCTGTCAGTGTTCGATAACACAGTCAGGGATCTGTGAGTGTTCAATATTAGTGAGAAGTATCCGAGTTTGTTCGAAATCAGTAATCGACTGATAATTTTCGACATCAGTGACAGGGATATGTGAGTATTCCATATCAGTGACTGGGATCTATGATTGGTCGACATCAGTGACAAAGATCTGTGAGTGTTCGATATCAGTAACAGGGATCTGTGAGTGTTCAATATCACTGACAAGGATTCTGTCAGTATTCGATATCAGTGACACGGATCTGTGAGTATTCAATATCTGCGCCAGGGATCGGTAAGTGTTCTATATCAGTAATGGATGAGTGACTGTACGATACTAGTGACAGAGATCTGTGAGTGTTCTATATCAGCGACAGGGATCTGTGAGTGCTCGATATCAGTTACAGGTATCTGTGAGTGCTCGATATCAGTTACAGGGATCTGTGAGTGTTCAATATCAGTGAAAGATATCTGTGATTGTTCGATATCACTGAGAAGAATTCTGTCAGTGTTCGATATCAGTGACATGGATCTGTGAGTGTTCGATATCTGTGACAGAGATCGGGAGTGTTCGATATCAGTAGAGGGGTCTGTAAGTTTCGATATCACAGACAGGGATCTCTGAGTGTTGGATATCAGTGACAGGGATATGTGAGTGTTGGATATCAGTGAGAGGGATCTGTGAATGTTGGATATCAGTGACAGGATCTGTGAGTGTTCGAAATCAGTGCTACGGATCTGCAAGTGTTCGATATACGTGACTGGGTTCTGTCACTGTTCGATATCACAAACAGGGATCTGTGAGTGTTCGACATCCGTGACAGGGTTCTGTCAGTGTTCGATATCACAGTCAGGGATCTGTGAGTGTTGCATATCAGTGGCAGTGATCTGTGAGTGTTCGATATCAGTGGGAGGGATCTGTGAGTGTTCGATATCAGTGACAGGGACTGTGTCAGTGTTCTATACTAGTGACAAGAATCTGTGAGAATTCGATATGAGCGACAGGGAGCTGTGAGTGTTTGATATCAGTGACAGAGATCTGTAAGTGTTTGATATTAGTAATGGACCTGTGAGTGTTTGATTCAGTAATGGCTCTGTGAATGTTCGATATCAGTGCCAGGTGACTGTGAGTGTTCAATATCAGTAACAGAGTTGTGAGTGTCTAATATCAGTCAAGGAGTTGTGAGTATTTGATATCAGTACCTTTGAGTTGGGACTGTTCAATATCAGTGACAGAGATCTCTCTGTTTTTGATATCAGTGACAGAGATCTGTGAGTGTTCGATATCAGTTACAGGGATCTGTGAGTGTTCAATATCAGTGAAAGATATCTGAGATTGTTCGATGTCCCTGAGAAGAATTCTGTCACTGTTCGATATCAGTGACATGGATCTGTGAGTGTTAGATATCTTTGACAGGGTTCGGGAGAGTTCGATATCAGTAGAGGGGTCTGTAAGTTTCGATATCATAGACAGGGATCTCTGAGTGTTGGATATCAGTGACAGGGATATGTGAGTGTTGGATATCAGTGAGAGGGATCTGTGAATGTTGGATATCAGTGACAGGATCTGTGAGTGTTCGAAATCAGTGCTACGGATCTGCAAGTGTTTGATATCCGTGACAGGGTTCTGTCACTCTTCGATATTCCAAACTGGGTTCTGTGAGTGTTCGACATCCGTGACAGGGTTCTGTCAGTGTTCGATATCACAGTCAGGGATCTGTGAGTATTCGATATCCGTAACAGGGTTCTGTCAGTGTTCAATATCACAGTCAGGGATCTGTGAGTGTTGCATATCAGTGGCAGTGATCTGTGAGTTTGTATATCAGTGACAGTGATCTGTGAGTGTTCGATATCAGTGGGAGGCATCTGTGAGTGTTCGATATCAGTTACAGGGACTGTGTCAGTGTTCTATACTAGTGACAAGAATCTGTGAGAATTCGATATGAGCGACAGGGATCTGTGAGTGTTTGATATCAGTGACAGAGATCTGTAAGTGTTTGATATTAGTAATGGACCTGTGAGTGTTTGATTCGGTAATGGCTCTGTGAATGTTCGATATCAGTGCCAGGTGACTGTGAGTGTTCAATATCAGTAACAGAGTTGTGAGTGTCTAATATCATTCAAGGAGTTGTGAGTATTTGATATCAGTACCTTGGAGTTCGGACTTTTCAATATCAGTGACTGAGATCTCTCGGTTTCCGATATCAGTGACAGGGATATTTGACTGTTCTATATCAGTGAGTGGGATCTGTGAGTTTTCGATATCACTGACAGGGATTCATGAGTGTTCAATATCAGTGACAGAGATCTGTGAGTGTTCGATATCCGTGACAGGGTTCTGTCGGTGTTTGATTTCACAGACAGGGATCTGTGCGTGTTGGATATCAGTGACAGGGATCGGTGATAGTTCAATCTGAGCAACATGGATCTGTGAGTGTTCGTTATCAGTAACAGGGAGCTGAGAGATCTCGTTATCAGTAACAGAGAGTCTTGAGTGTTTGGTATCAATAACAGGGAGTTTTGCGACTTTGATATCAGAACTAGGATCTGTGAGTGTTCGATATCAGTGACAGAGAGCTGTGAGTGTTCTATTTCAGTAACAGTGAGCTGAGAGATCTCAATATCAGTTACAGAGAGCTGTGAGTGTTCGATATCTTTGACAGGGTTCTGTCACTGTTCGATATCTCAGACAGGGATCTGTGAGTGCTCGATATCAGTGAGAAGGATCCGAGTTTGTTCTAAATCAGTAATCGACTGATAGTTTTCGACATCAGTGACAGGGATCTGTGAATATTCCATATCATTGACTGTTATCTATGAATGTTCGACATCAGTGACAAAGATCTGTGAGTGTTCGATATCAGTAACAGGGATCTGTGAGTGTTCAATATCACTGACAAGGATTCTGTCAGTATTCGATATCAGTGACACGGATCTGTGAGTATTCAATATCTGCGCCAGGGATCAGTAAGTGTTCTATATCAGTAATGGATGAGTGACTGTACGATACTAGTGACAGAGATCTGTGAGTGTTCGATATCAGTTACAGGGATCTGTGAGTGTTCAATATCAGTGAAAGATATCTGTGATTGTTCGATATCACTGAGAAGAATTCTGTCAGTGTTCGATATCAGTGACATGGATCTGTGAGTGTTAGATATCTGTGACAGGGATCGGGAGTGTTCGATATCAGTAGAGGGGTCTGTAAGTTTCAATATCACAGACAGGGATCTCTGAGTGTTGGATATCAGTGAGAGGGATCTGTGAATGTTGGATATCAGTGACAGGATCTGTGAGTGTTCGAAATCAGTGCTACGGATCTGCAAGTGTTCGATATACGTGACTGGGTTCTGTCTCTGTTCGATATCCCCGACAGGGATCAGTGAGTATTCGATATCCGTGACAGGGTTCTGTCACTGTTCGATATCACAAACAGGGATCTGTGAGTATTCGATATCCGTAACAGGGTTCTGTCAGTGTTCAATATCACAGTCAGGGATCTGTGAGTGTTGCATATCAGTGGCAGTGATCTGTGAGTTTGTATATCAGTGACAGTGATCTGTGAGTGTTCGATATCAGTGGGAGGCATCTGTGAGTGTTCGATATCAGTTACAGGGACTGTGTCAGTGTTCTATACTAGTGACAAGAATCTGTGAGAACTCGATATGAGCGACAGGGATCTGTGAGTGTTTGATATCAGAAATGGTTTGGTAACTGTACGATATCAGTGACATGGATCTGTGAGTATTCGATATCAGTGACTTGGATCTTTGAATGTTCTATATCAGTGAGTGGGATCTGTTTGTGTTCGATATCACTGACAGGGATTCATGAGTGTACAATATCAGTAACAGGAAGTTGTAAGTTTTTGATATCCATGATAGGGTTCTGTCAGTGTTCGATATCACTGACAGTGATCTGTGAGTATTCAATATTAGTGAGAAGGATCCGAGTATGTTCGAAATCATTAATCGACAGATAATTTTTGACATCAGTGACAGGGATATGTGAGTATTCCATATCAGTGACTGGGATCTATGAATGTTCGACATCAGTGACAAGGATCTGTGAGTGTTCGATATCAGTAACAGGGATCTGTGAGTGTTCAATATCACTGACAAGGATTCTGTCAGTATTCGATAATCAGTGACATGGATCTGAGAGTATTCAATATCTGTGCCAGGGATCGGTGAGTGTTCTATATCAGTAATGGATGAATGACTGTACGGTATTAGTGACAGAGATCGGTGAGTGTTTGATATCTGTGTCAGGGACACTGTCGGTGTTCCATATCAGTGAGACGGATCTGTGAGTGCTCGACTTCAGTGACAGGGATCGGTGAGTGTTCGATATCAGTAATGGATTGGTGTGTGTTCAATATTAGTGACAGAGATCTGTGAGTATTCGATATCAGTGACAGGGATCTGTGAGTGTTCGATATCAGTGACTGGGATCGGTGAGTGTTCGATATCAGTAATGGATCGGTGAGTGTTCGAAATCAGGGCGTGTGATCTGTGAGTGTTCAAAAGCATTCATTGGGATCTGTGAGTGTTCGATATCAGTAATGGATCAGTGAGTGTTCGATATTAGTGACAGAGATCTGTGTGCGTTCGATATCAGTGACAGGAATTCTGACAGTGTTCCATATCAGTGAGAGGGATCTGTGAGTGCTCGACTTCAGTGACAGGGATCGGTGAGTGTTCGATATCAGTAATGGATCGGTAAGTGTTCGATATTAGTGACAGAGATTGCTGAGTGTTTGATATCAGTGAGAGGGACACTGTCAGTGTTCGATATCAGTGACATGGATCTGTGAGTGCACGACTTCAGTGACATGGATCTGTGAGTGCACGACTTCAGTGACAGGGATCGGTGATTGTTCAAAATCAGGGTGTGGGTTCTGTGAGTGTTTGATATCAGTGACAGGGATCTGTGAGTGTTCGATATCAGTAATGGATCGGTGTGTGTTCAATATTAGTGACAGAGATCTCTGTGTGTTCGATATCAGTGACAGGAATTCTGTCAGTGTTCCATATCAGTGAGAGGGATCTGTGAGTGCTCGACGTCAGTGACAGGGATCGGTGAGTGTTCGATATCAGTAATGGATCGGTGAGTGATCGATATTAGTTGCAGAGATCGGTGAGTGTTTGATATCAGTGACAGGGACACTGTCAGTGTTCAATATCAGTGACATGGATCTGTGAGTGCTCGACTTCAGTGACAAGGATTGGTGAGTGTTCAAAATCAGGGTGTCTGATCTGTGAGTGTTCGATATCAGTGACTGGGATCTATGAATGTTCGACATCAGTGACAGGAATCTGTCAGTGTTCGATATCAGAGAGAGTGATCTGTGAGTGTTGGATATCAGTGACAGGGATCTGTAAGTGTTTGATATCAGTAATGGACTTGTGAGTGTTTGATTCAGTAATGGCTCTGTGAATGTTCGATATCAGTGACAGGTGACTGTGAGTGTTCAATATCAATAACAGAGTTGTGAGTGTCTAATATCAGTAAAGGAGTTGTGAGTATTTGATATCAGTAGCTTTGAGTTGGGACTGTTCAATATCAGTGACAGAGATCTCGGTTTTCGATATCAGTGACAGGGATATTTGACTGTTCTATATCAGTGAGTGGGATCTGTGAGTGTTCGATATCACTGTCAGGGATTCATGAGTGTTCAATATCAGTGACAGAGATCAGTGAGTGTTCGATATCCATGACAGGGTTCTCTCAGTGTTTGATATCACAGACAGGGATCTGTGAGTGTTTGATATTAGTGAGAAGGATCCGAGTTTGTTCGAAATCAGTAATCGACTGATAGTTTTCGACATCAGTGACAGGGATCTGTGAATATTCCATATCATTGACTGTTATCTATGAATGTTCGACATCAGTGATAGGGATCTCTGAGAGTTCGATATCAGTTACAGTGATCTGTGAGTGTTCAATACCAGTGAAAGATAACTGTGATTATTCGATATCACTGAGAAGAATTCTGTCAGTTTTTGATATCAGTGACATGGATCTGTGAGTGCAAGACTTCAGTGACAGGGATCGGTGATTGTTCAAAATCAGGGCGTGGGTTCTGTGAGTGTTTGATATCAGTGACAGGGATCTGTGAGTGTTCGATATCAGTAATGGATCGGTGAGTGTTCAATATTAGTGACAGAGATCTCTGTGTGTTCGATATCAGTGACAGGAATTCTGTCAGTGTTCCATATCAGTGAGAGGGATCTGTGAGTGCTCGACTTCAGTGACAGGGTTCGGTGAGTGTTCGATTTCAGTAATGGATCGGTGAGTGATCGATATTAGTTGCAGAGATCGGTGAGTGTTTGATAACAGTGACAGGGACACTGTCAGTGTTCAATATCAGTGACATGGATCTGTGAGTGCTCGACTTCAGTGACAAGGATTGGTGAGTGTTCAAAATCAGGGTGTCTGATCTGTGAGTGTTCGATATCAGTGACTGGGATCTATGAATGTTCGACATCAATGACAGGAATATGTCAGTGTTCGATATCAGAGAGAGTGATCTGTGAGTGTTGGATATCAGTTACAGGGATCTGTGAGTGTTCAATATCAGTGAAAGATAACTGTGATTGTTCGATATCACTGAGAAGAATTCTGTAAGTGTTCGATATCAGTGACATGGATCTGTGAGTGTTCGATATCTGTGGCAGGGATCGGGAGTATTCGATATCAGTAGAGGGGTCTGTACGTTTCGATATCACAGACAGGGATCTCTGAGTGTTGGATATCAGTGACAGGGATATGTGAGTGTTGGATGTCAGTGAGAGGGATCTGTGTATGTTGGATATCAGTGACAGGATCTGGGAGTGTTCGAAATCAGTTACCCGGATCTGTAAGTGTTCGATATCCGTGACAGGGTTCTGTCACTGTTCGATATCACAGACAGGGATCTGTGAGTATTCGATATCTGTGACAGAGTTCTGTCACTGTTCGATATCACAGACAGGGATCTGTGAGTATTCGATATCCGTGACAGGGTTCTGTCCGTGTTCGATAACACAGACAGGGATCTGTGATTGTTCAATATTAGTGAGAAGTATCCAAGTTTGTTCGAAATCAGTAATCGACTGATAGTTTTCGACATCAGTGACAGGGATATGTGAGTATTCCATATCAGTGACTGGGATCTATGATTGTTCGACATCAGTGACAAAGATCTGTGAGTGTTCGATATCAGTAATGGATGAGTGACTGTACGATACTAGTGACAGAGATCTGTGAGTGTTCGATATCAGTTACAGGGATCTGTGAGTGTTCAATATCAGTGAAAGATATCTGTGATTGTTCGATGTCCCTGAGAAGAATTCTGTCAGTGTTCGATATCAGTGACATGGATCTGTGAGTGTTAGATATCTGTGACAGGGATCGAGAGAGTTCGATATCAGTAGAGGGGTCTGTAAGTTTCGATATCACAGACAGGGATCTCTGAGTGTTGGATATCAGTGACAGGGATATGTGAGTGTTGGATATCAGTGAGAGGGATCTGTGAATGTTGGATATTAGTGACAGGATCTGTGAGTGTTCGAAATCAGTGCTACGGATCTGCAAGTGTTTGATATCCGTGACAGGGTTCTGTCACTCTTCGATATTCCAAACTGGGTTCTGTGAGTGTTCGACATCCGTGACAGGGTTCTGTCAGTGTTCGATATCACAGTCAGGGTTCTGTGAGTATTCGATATCCGTAACAGGGTTCTGTCAGTGTTCAATATCACAGTCAGGGATCTGTGAGTGTTGCAAATCAGTGGCAGTGATCTGTGAGTTTGTATATCAGTGACAGTGACCTGTGAATGTTCAATATCAGTGGGAGGGATCTGTGAGTGTTCGATATCAGTGACTGGGATCGGTGAGTGTTCGATATCAGTAATGGATCAGTGAGTGTTCGATATTAGTGACAGGGATCGGTGAGTGTTCGATATCAGTAATGGATCAGTGAGTGTTCGATATTAGTGACAGAGATCTGTGAGAGTTCGATATCAGTGACAGGGACACTGTCAGTGTTCCATATCAGTGACATGGATCTGTGAGTGCTCAACTTCTGTGACAGGGATTGGTGAGTGTTTGAAATCAGTGACAGGGTTCTGTCACTCTTCGATATTCCAAACTGGGTTCTGTGAGTGTTCGACATCCGTGACAGGGTTCTGTCAGTGTTCGATATCACAGTCAGGGTTCTGTGAGTATTCGATATCCATAACAGGGTTCTGTCAGTGTTCAATATCACAGTCAGGGATCTGTGAGTGTTGCAAATCAGTGGCAGTGATCTGTGAGTTTGTATATCAGTGACAGTGACCTGTGAATGTTCAATATCAGTGGGAGGGATCTGTGAGTGTTCGATATCAGTGACTGGGGCTGTGTCAGTGTTCTATACTAGTGACAAGAATCTGTGAGAATTCGATATGAGCGACAGGGATCTGTGAGTGTTTGATATCAGAAATGGATTGGTGACTGTACTATATCAGTGACATGGATCTGTGAGTATTCGATATCAGTGACTTGGATCTTTGAATGTTCTATATCAGTGAGTGGGATCTGTTTGTGTTCGATATCACTGACAGGGATTCATGAGTGTACAATATCAGTAACAGGAAGTTGTAAGTTTTTGATATCCATGATAGGGTTCTGTCAGTGTTCGATATCACTGACAGTGATCTGTGAGTATTCAATATTAGTGAGAAGGATCCGAGTATGTTCGAAATCATTAATCGACAGATAGTTTTTGACATCAGTGACAGGGATATGTGAGTGTTCAATATCACTGACAAGGATTCTGTCAGTATTCGATAATCAGTGACATGGATCTGTGAGTATTCAATATCTGTGCCAGGGATCGGTGAGTGTTCTATATCAGTAATGGATGAATGACTGTACGATATTAGTGACAGAGATCGGTGAGTGTTTGATATCTGTGTCAGGGACACTGTCGGTGTTCCATATCAGTGAGACGGATCTGTGAGTGCTCGACTTCAGTGACAGGGATCGGTGAGTGTTCGATATCAGTAATGGATCGGTGTGTGTTCAATATTAGTGACAGAGATCTGTGAGTATTCAATATCAGTGACAGGGATCTTTGAGTGTTCGATATCAGTGACTGGGATCGGTGAGTGTTCGATATCAGTAATGGATCGGTGAGTGTTCGAAATCAGGGCGTGTGATCAGTGAGTGTTCAAAAGCATTCATTGGGATCTGTGAGTGTTCGATATCAGTAAGGGATCAGTGAGTGTTCGATATTAGTGACAGAGATCTGTGTGCGTTCGATATCAGTGACAGGAATTCTGACAGTGTTCCATATCAGTGAGAGGGATCTGTGAGTGCTCGACTTCAGTGACAGGGATTGGTGAGTGTTTGAAATCAGGATGTCTGATCTGTGAGTGTTCGATATCAGTGACAGGGACTGTGTCAATGTTCTATATCAGTGACAAGAATCTGTGAGAGTTCGATATGAGCGACAGGGATCTGTGAGTGTTTGATATCAGAAATGGATTGGTGACTGTACGATATCAGTGACAGGGACACTGTTAGTTTTCAATGTCAGTGAGATGGATCTGTGAGTGCTCGACTTCAGTGACAGGGATTCGTGAGTGTTCGAAATCAGGGCGTGAGATCTGTAAGTGTTCGATATCAGTGACTGGGAGCTTTGAATGTTCGATATCAGTGACAGGAATCTGTGAGTGTTTGATATCAGTGACAGGGATCAGTGAGTGTTCGATATCAGTAATGAATGAGTGACTGTAAGATATTAGTGACAGAGATCTGTGAGTGTTTGATATCAGTGACTTGGATCGGGGAATGTTGTATATCCGTAGAGGGATCTGTGAGTATTCGATATCACAGACAGGGATCTCTGAGTGTTGGATATCAATGGCAGGGATCTGTGAGTGTTGGATATCAGTGAGAGGGATATGTGAGAGTTTGATATAAGTGACAGATTGGTGAGTGTTGGTTATCAGTGAAAGGGATCTGTGAGTACTTCATATCAGTGACAGGGACTGTGTCAGTGTTCGATATCAGTGACAAGAATCTGTGAGAGTTCGATATGAGTGACAGGGATCTGTGAGTGTTTCATATCAGAAATGGATTGGTGACTGTACTATATCAGTGACATGGATCTGTGAGTGTTTGATATCAGTGACAGGGATCTGTGAGTGCTCGACTTCACTGACAGGGATTGGTGAGTGTTTGAAATGAGGGAGTGGGATCTGTGAGTGTTCGATATCAGTGACAGGGATCGGAGAATGTTCTATATCAGTGAGAGGGATCTGTGGGTTTTCGATATCACAGACAGGGATCTCTGAGTGTTGGATATCAATGACAGGGATCTGTGAGTGTTGGATACCAGTGAGAGGGATCTGTGAGAGTTTGATATAAGTGACAGATTGGTGAGTGTTGGATATCAGTGATAGGGATCTGTGAGTACTTGATATCAGTGACAGGGACTGTGTCAGTGTTCGATATCAGTGACAGGAATCTGTGAGAGTTCGATATGAGTGACAGGGATCTGTGAGTGTTCGATATCAGTAATGGATCAGTGCCTGTACGATATCAGTGACATGGATCTGTGAGTATTCGATATCAGTGACAGTGATCTTTGAATGTTCGATATCAGTGACAGGAATCTGTGAGTGTTCGATATCAGTGACACGGATCTGTAAGTGTTCAATATCCGTGACAGGGTTCTGTCACTGTTCGATATCACAGTCAGCGATCTGTGAGTGGTGAATATCAGTGGCAGTGATCTGTGAGTTTTGGATATCAGTGACAGGGATCTGTGAGTGTTCCATATCAGTGACAGAGATCTGTGAATGTTCGATATCAGCGACAGGTATCTGTGAGTTTTCGATATCAGCGACAGGGATCTGTGAGTGATCGATATCAGTGACAGGGATTGTGTCAGTGTTCGATATCAGTAACAGGGAGCTGAGAGATCTCAATATCAGTTACAGAGAGCTGTGAGTGTTCAATATCTGTGACAGGGTTCTGTCGGTGTTTGATATCACAGACAGGGATCTGTGAGTGCTCGATATCAGTTACAGGGATCTGTGAGTGTTCAATATCAGTGAAAGATATCTGTGATTGTTCGATATCACTGAGAAGAATTCTGTCAGTGTTCGATATCAGTGAAATGGATCTGTGAGTGTTCGTTATCTGTGACAGGGATCGGGAGTGTTCGATATCAGTAGAGGGGTCCGTAAGTTTCGATATCACAGACAGGGATCTCTGAGTGTTGGATATCAGTGACAAGGATATGTGAGTGTTGGATATCAGTGAGAGGGATCTGTGAATGTTGGATATCAGTAACAGGATCTGTGAGTGTTCGAAATCAGTGAGACGGATCTGCAAGTGTTCGATATCCGTGACAGGGATCTGTGAGTATTCGATATCAGTGACAGGGATTGGTGAGTGTTCAATATCAGTGACAGGGATTGTGTCAGTGTTCGATATCAGTGACAAGAATCTGTAAGAGTTCGATATGAGCGACAGGGATCTGTGAGTGTTTGATATCAGAAATGGATTGGTGACTGTACGATATCAGTGACATGGATCTGTGAGTATTTGATATCAGTGACTCGGATCGTTGAATGTTCGATATCAGTGACAGGAATCTGTGAGTGTTCGATATCAGTGACAGGGATCTGTGAGTATTCGATATCAGTGACAGGGATCTGTGAGTATTCGATATCAGTGACAGGGATCTGTCAGTATTCGATATCAGTGACATGGATATGTGAGTATTCGATATCAGTGACTCGGATCTTTGAATGTTCTATATCAGTGAGTGGGATCTGTGTGTGTTCGATATCACTGACAGGGATTCATGAGTGTTCAATATCAGTGACAGGAAGTTGTAAGTTTTTGATATCCATGACAGGGTCCTGTCAGTGTTCGATATCACAGACAGGGATCTGTGAGTGTTCAATATTAGTGAGAAGGATCCAAGTTTGTTCGACATCAGTAATCGACTGATAGTTTTCGACATCAGTGACATGGATATGTGAGTATTCCATATCGGTGACTGTGATCTATGAATGTTCGACATCAGTGACATGGATCTGTGAGTATTCAATATCTGCTCCAGGGATCGGTGAGTGTTCTATATCAGTAATGGATGAGTGACTGTACAATATTAGTGACAGAAATCTGTGAGTGTTTGATATCACTGTCAGGGACCTGTGATAGTTCGATGTGAGCAACGTGGTTCTGTCAGTGTTCGATATCAGTAACAGGGAGCTGAGAGATCTCGATATCAGTTACAGAGAGTCTTGAGTGTTTGGTATCAATAACAGGGAGTTTTGCAACTTTGATATCAGAACTAGGAACTGTGAGTGTTCGATTTCAGTAACGGAGCTGAGAGATCTCAATATCAGTTACAGAGAGCTGTTAGTGTTCAATATCTGTGACAGGGTTCTGTCGGTGTTTGATATCACAGACAGGGATCTGTGAGTGCTCGATATCAGTTACAGGGATCTGTGAGTGCTCGATATCAGTTACAGGGATCTGTGAGTGCTCGATATCAGTTACAGGGATCTGTGAGTGTTCAATATCAGTGAAAGATATCTGTGATTGTTCGATATCACTGAGAAGAATTCTGTCAGTGTTCGATATCAGTGACATGGATCTGTGAGTGTTCGATATCTGTGACAGAGATCGGGTGTGTTCGATATCAGTAGCGGGGTCTGTAAGTTTCGATATCACAGACAGGGATCTCTGAGTGTTGGATATCAGTGACAGGGATATGTGAGTGTTGGATATCAGTGAGAGGGATCTGTGAATGTTGGCTATCAGTAACAGGATCTGTGAGTGTTCGAAATCAGTGAGACGGATCTGCAAGTGTTCGATATCCGTGACAGGGTTCTGTCACAGTTCGATATCAGTGACAGGGATCTGTGAGTATTCGATATCAGTGACAGGGATCTGTGAGTATTGGATATCCGTGACAGGGATCTGTGAGTATTTGATATCAGTGACAGGGATCAGTGAGTGTTCGATATCAGTAATGGATCGGTGAGTGTTCGATATTAGTGACAGAGATCTGTGAGAGTTCGATATCAGTGACAGGGACACTGTCAGTGTTCCATATCAGTGACATGGATCTGTGAGTGCTCAACTTCTGTGACAGGGATTGGTGAGTGTTTGAAATCAGTGACAGGGTTCTGTCACTTTTCGATATCACAGACAGGGATCTGTGGGTATTCGTATCCGTGACAGGGTTCGGTCAGTGTTCAATATCACAGTCAGGGATCTGTGAGTGTTGAATATCAGTGGCAGTGATCTGTGAGTTTGGATATCCGTGACAGGGATCGGCGAATGTTCTATATCCGTAGAGGGATCTGTTGGTTTTCGATATCACAGACAGGGATCTCTGAGTGTTGGATATCAGTGACAGGGATCTGTGAGTGTTCGATATCAATGACAGGGATTTTGTCAGTGTTCGATATCAGTGACACGAATCTGTGAGATTTCGATATGAGCGACAGGGATCTGTGAGTGTTTGATATCAGAAATGGATTGGTGACTGTACGATATCAGTGACATGGATCTGTGAGTATTCGATATCAGTGACTCGGATCGTTGAATGTTCGATATCAGTGAAAGGAATCTGTGAGTGTTCGATATCAGTGACAGGGATCTGTGAGTGTTCGATATCAGTGACAGGGATCTGTGAGTATTCGATATCAGTGACAGGGATCTGTCAGTGTTCCATATCAGTCAGAGGGATCTGTGAGTGCTCGACTTCAGTGACAGGGATTGGTGAGTATTCGAAATCAGGGTGTGGGATCTGTGAGTGTTCGATATCAGTGATAGTGATCTGTAAGTGTTCGATATCCGTGACAGGGATCGGTGAGTGTTCTATATCAGTAATGGATGAGTGACTGTACGATATTAGTGACAGAAATCTGTGAGTGTTTGATATCAGTGTCAGGGACACTGTCAGTGTTCCATATCAGTGAGACGGATCTGTGAGTGCTCGACTTCAGTGACAGGGATCGGTGAGTGTTCGATATCAGTAATGGATCAGTGAGTGTTCGAAATCAGGGCGTGTGATCTGTGAGTGTTCAAAAGCAGTGACTGGGATCTGTGAGTGTTCGATATCAGTAATGGATCAGTGAGTGTTCGATATTAGTGACAGGGATCGGTGAGTGTTCGATATCAGTAATGGATCGGTGAGTGTTCGATATTAGTGACAGAGATCGGTGAGTGTATGATATCAGTGACAGGGACACTGTCAGTGTTCAATATCAGTAACATGGATCTGTGAGTGCTCGACTTCAGTGACAGGGATTCGTAAGTGTTCGAAATCAGGGTCTCTGATCTGTGAGTGTTTGATATCAGTGACTGGGATCTATGAATGTTCGACATCAGTTACAGAAATCTGTGAGTGTTCGATATCAGTGAGAGTGATCTGTGAGTGTTCGATATCAGTGACAGGGACTGTGTCAGTGTTCTATATCAGTGACAAGTATCTGTGAGAGTTCAATATGAGCGACAGGGATCTGTGAGTGTTTGATATCAGAAATGGATTGGTGACTGTATGATATCAGTGACAGGGACACTGTCAGTGTTCAATATCA
This sequence comes from Hemitrygon akajei, assembly GCF_048418815.1. Classification (NCBI taxonomy): domain Eukaryota; kingdom Metazoa; phylum Chordata; class Chondrichthyes; order Myliobatiformes; family Dasyatidae; genus Hemitrygon; species Hemitrygon akajei. The sequence goes on along the minus strand of NC_133134.1, from coordinate 62,632,512 downwards.
GTGACATGGATCTGTGAGTGCTCGACTTCAGTGACAGGGATTCGTAAGTGTTCGAAATCAGGGTCTCTGATCTGTGAGTGTTCGATATCAGTGACTGGGATCTATGAATGTTCGACATCAGTTACAGAAATCTGTAAGTGTTCGATATCAGTGAGAGTGATCTGTGAGTGTTCGATATCAGTGACAGGGACTGTGTCAGTGTTCTATATCAGTGACAAGTATCTGTGAGAGTTCAATATGAGCGACAGGGATCTGTGAGTGTTTGATATCAGAAATGGATTGGTGACTGTATGATATCAGTGACATGGATCTGTGAGTATTCGATATCAGTGACATGGATCTGTGAGTACTTGATATCAGTGACTGGGACTGTGTCAGTGTTCGATATCAGTGACAGGAATCTGTGAGAGTTCGATATGAGCGACAGGGATCTGTGAGTGTTTGATATCAGAAATGGATTGGTGACTGTATGATATCAGTGACAGGGACACTGTCAGTGTTCAATATCAGTGACATGGATCTGTGAGTGCTCGACTTCAGTGACAGGGATTGGTGAGTATTCAAAATCAGGGTGTGGGATCTGTGAGTGTTTGATATCAGTGACAGGGATCTGTAAGTGTTCGATATCCGTGACAGGGATCGGAGAATGTTCTATATCCGTAGAGGAATCTGTTGGTTTTCGATATCAGTGACAGGGATTGTGTCAGTGTTCGATATCTGTGACAAGAATTGTGAGAGTTCAATATTGGCGACAGTGATCTTTGATATCAGAAATGGATTGGTGACTGTACGATATCAGTGACATGGATCTGTGAGTATTTGATATCAGTGATTCGGATTGTTGAATGTTCGATATCAGTGACAGGGATCTGTGAGTATTCGATATCAGTGACTCGGATCGGTGAGTGTTCGATATCAGTAATGGATGAGTGACTGTACGATATCAGTGACATGAATCTGTGAGTATTTGATATCAGTGATTCGGATCGTTGAATGTTCGATATCAGTGACAGGGATCTGTGAGTATTGGATATCAGTGACAGGGATCGGTGAGTGTTCGATATCAGTAATGAATGAGTGACTGTACGAATTTAGTGACAGATCTGTGAGAGTTTGATATCAGTGACAGGGACACTGTCAGTGTTCCATATCAGTGACATGGATCGGTGAGTGCTCGACTTCAGTGACAGGGATTGGTGAGTGTTCGAAATCAGGGTGTGTGATCTGTGAGTGTTCGATATCAGTGACAGTGATCTGTAAGTGTTCGATATCTGTGACAGGGATTGAGGAATGTTCTATATCAGTGAGAGGGATCTGTGGGTTTTCGATATCACAGACAGGGATCTCTGAGTGTTGGATATCAGTGAGAGGGATCTGTGAGAGTTTGATATAAGTGACAGATTAGTGAGTGTTGGATATCAGTGATAGGGATCTGTGAGTGCTTGATATCAGTGACAGGGACTGTGTCAATGTTCGATATCAGTGACAGGAATTTGTGAGTGTTCGATATCAGTGACTGGGATCTATGCATGTTCAATATCAGTGACAGGAATCTGACTGTGTTCGATATCAGTGACAGGGATCTATGAATGTTCGACATCAGTGACAGGAATCTGTGAGTGTTCGATATCAGTGAGAGCGATCTGTGAGTGTTGGATATCAGTGACAGGGATCTGTAAGTTTTTGATATCAGTAATGGACCTGTGAGTGTTTGATTCAGTAATGGCTCTGTGAATGTTCGATATCAGTGCCAGACGACTGTGAGTGTTCGATATCAGTAACAGAGTTGTGAGTGTCTAATATCAGTAAAGGAGTTGTGAGTATTTGATATCAGTACCTTTGAGTTGGGACTGTTCAATATCAGTGACAGAGATCTCTCGGTTTTTAATATCAGTGACAGGGATATTTGACTGTTCTATATCAGTGAGTGGGATCTGTGAGTGTTCGATATCCATGACAGGGTTCTGTCGGTGTTTGATATCACAGACAGGGATCTGTGAGTGTTGGATATCAGTGACAGGGATCTTTGATAGTTCGATGTGAGCAACGTGGTTCTGTCAGTGTTCGATATCAGTAACAGGGAGCTGAGAGATCTCGATATCAGTTACAGAGAGTCTTGAGTGTTTGGTATCAATAACAGGGAGTTTTGCAACTTTGATATCAGAACTAGGATCTGTGAGTGTTCGATATCAGTGACAGAGAGCTGTGAGTGTTCGATTTCAGTAACAGGGAGCTGAGAGATCTCAATATCAGTTACAGAGAGCTGTGAGTGTTCAATATCTGTGACCGGGTTCTGTCGGTGTTTGATATCACAGACAGGGATCTCTGAGTGTTGGATATCAGTGACAGGGTTCTGTGAGTGTTCGATATCAGCGACAGGGATCTGTGAGTGTTTGATATCAGTGACAGGGATTGTGTCAGTGTTCGATATCAGTGACAAGAATCTGTGAGAGTTCGATATGAGCGACAGGGATCTGTGAGTGTTTGATATCAGAAATGGATTGGTGACTGTACTATATCAGTGACATGGATCTGTGAGTATTCAATATCTGCTCCAGGGATCGGTGAGTGTTCTATATCAGTAATGGATGAGTGACTGTACGATATTAGTGACAGAAATCTGTGAGTGTTTGATATCACTGTCAGGGACCTGGGATAGTTCGATGTGAGCAACGTGGTTCTGTCAGTGTTCGATATCAGTAACAGGGAGCTGAGAGATCTCGATATCAGTTACAGAGAGTCTTGAGTGTTTGGTATCAATAACAGGGAGTTTTGCGACTTTGATATCAGAACTAGGATCTGTGAGTGTTCGATATCAGTGACAGAGAGCTGTGAGTGTTCGATTTCAGTAACGGAGCTGAGAGATCTCAATATCAGTTACAGAGAGCTGTGAGTGTTCAATATCTGTGACAGGGTTCTGTCGGTGTTTGATATCACAGACAGGGATCTGTGAGTGCTCGATATCAGTTACAGGGATCTGTGAGTGCTCGATATCAGTTACAGGGATCTGTGAGTGTTCAATATCAGTGAAAGATATCTGTGATTGTTCGATATCACTGAGAAGAATTCTGTCAGTGTTCGATATCAGTGACATGGATCTGTGAGTGTTCGATATCTGTGACAGAGATCGGGTGTGTTCGATATCAGTAGAGGGGTCTGTAAGTTTCGATATCACAGACAGGGATCTCTGAGTGTTGGATATCAGTGACAGGGATATGTGAGTGTTGGATATCAGTGAGAGGGTTCTGTGAATGTTGGCTATCAGTAACAGGATCTGTGAGTGTTCGAAATCAGTGAGACGGATCTGCAAGTGTTCGATATCCGTGACAGGGTTCTGTCACTGTTCGATATCAGTGACAAGAATCTGTGAGAGTTTGATATGAGCGACAGGGATCTGTGAGTGTTTGATATCAGAAATGGATTGGTGACTGTACGATATCAGTGACATGGATCTATGAGTATTCGATATCAGTGACTCGGATCGTTGAATGTTCGATATCAGTGAAAGGAATCTGTGAGTGTTCGATATCAGTGACAGGGATCTGTGAGTGTTCGATATCAGTGACAGGGATCTGTGAGTATTCGATATCAGTGACAGGGATCTGTCAGTATTCGATATCAGTGACATGGATCGGTGAGTGTTCAATATCAGTAATGAATGAGTGACTGTACAATATTAGTGACAGAGATCTGTGAGTGTTTGACATCAGTGACAGGGACACTGTCAGTGTTCCATATCAGTCAGAGGGATCTGTGAGTGCTCGACTTCAGTGACAGGGATTGGTGAGTATTCGAAATCAGGGCGTGGGATCTGTGAGTGTTCGATATCAGTGACAGTGATCTGTAAGTGTTCGATATCCGTGACAGGGATCGGTGAGTGTTCTATATCAGTAATGGATGAGTGACTGTACGATATTAGTGACAGAGATCGGTGAGTGTTTGATATCAGTGACAGGGACACTGTCAGTGTTCAATATCAGTGACATGGATCTGTGAGTGCTCGACTTCAGTGACAGGGATTCGTAAGTGTTCGAAATCAGGGTCTCTGATCTGTGAGTGTTCGATATCAGTGACTGGGATCTATGAATGTTCGACATCAGTTACAGAAATCTGTAAGTGTTCGATATCAGTGAGAGTGATCTGTGAGTGTTCGATATCAGTGACAGGGACTGTGTCAGTGTTCTATATCAGTGACAAGTATCTGTGAGAGTTCAATATGAGCGACAGGGATCTGTGAGTGTTTGATATCAGAAATGGATTGGTGACTGTATGATATCAGTGACAGGGACACTGTCAGTGTTCAATATCAGTGACATGGATCTGTGAGTGCTCGACTTCAGTGACAGGGATTGGTGAGTATTCAAAATCAGGGCGTGGGATCTGTGAGTGTTTGATATCAGTGACAGGGATCTGTAAGTGTTCGATATCCGTGACAGGGATCGGAGAATGTTCTATATCCGTAGAGGAATCTGTTGGTTTTCGATATCAGTGACAGGGATTGTGTCAGTGTTCGATATCTGTGACAAGAATTGTGAGAGTTCAATATTGGCGACAGTGATCTTTGATATCAGAAATGGATTGGTGACTGTACGATATCAGTGACATGGATCTGTGAGTATTTGATATCAGTGATTCGGATTGTTGAATGTTCGATATCAGTGACAGGGATCTGTGAGTGCTCGATATCAGTTACAGGGATCTGTGAGTGCTCGATATCAGTTACAGGGATCTGTGAGTGTTCAATATCAGTGAAAGATATCTGTGATTGTTCGATATCACTGAGAAGAATTCTGTCAGTGTTCGATATCAGTGAAATGGATCTGTGAGTGTTCGTTATCTGTGACAGGGATCGGGAGTGTTCGATATCAGTAGAGGGGTCCGTAAGTTTCGATATCACAGACAGGGATCTCTGAGTGTTGGATATCAGTGACAGGGATATGTGAGTGTTGGATATCAGTGAGAGGGATCTGTGAATGTTGGATATCAGTAACAGGATCTGTGAGTGTTCGAAATCAGTGAGACGGATCTGCAAGTGTTCGATATCCGTGACAGGGATCTGTGAGTATTCGATATCAGTGACAGGGATTGGTGAGTGTTCGATATCAGTGACAGGGATTGTGTCAGTGTTCGATATCAGTGACAAGAATCTGTGAGAGTTTGATATGAGCGACAGGGATCTGTGAGTGTTTGATATCAGAAATGGATTGGTGACTGTACGATATCAGTGACATGTATCTGTGAGTATTTGATATCAGTGACTCGGATCGTTGAATGTTCGATATCAGTGACAGGAATCTGTGAGTGTTCGATATCAGTGACAGGGATCTGTGAGTATTCGATATCAGTGACAGGGATCTGTGAGTATTCGATATCAGTGACAGGGATCTGTCAGTATTCGATATCAGTGACATGGATATGTGAGTATTCGATATCAGTGACTCGGATCTTTGAATGTTCTATATCAGTGAGTGGGATCTGTGTGTGTTCGATATCACTGACAGGGATTCATGAGTGTTCAATATCAGTGACAGGAAGTTGTAAGTTTTTGATATCCATGACAGGCTCCTGTCAGTGTTCGATATCACAGACAGGGATCTGTGAGTGTTCAATATTAGTGAGAAGGATCCAAGTTTGTTCGAAATCAGTAATCGACTGATAGTTTTCGACATCAGTGACATGGATATGTGAGTATTCCATATCGGTGACTGTGATCTATGAATGTTCGACATCAGTGACATGGATCTGTGAGTATTCAATATCTGCTCCAGGGATCGGTGAGTGTTCTATATCAGTAATGGATGAGTGACTGTACAATATTAGTGACAGAAATCTGTGAGTGTTTGATATCACTGTCAGGGACCTGTGATAGTTCGATGTGAGCAACTTGGTTCTGTCAGTGTTCGATATCAGTAACAGGGAGCTGAGAGATCTCGATATCAGTTACAGAGAGTCTTGAGTGTTTGATATCAATAACAGGGAGTTTTGCAACTTTGATATCAGAACTAGGAACTGTGAGTGTTCGATATCAGTGACAGAGAGCTGTGAGTGTTCGATTTCAGTAACGGAGCTGAGAGATCTCAATGTCAGTTACAGAGAGCTGTTAGTGTTCAATATCTGTGACAGGGTTCTGTCGGTGTTTGATATCACAGACAGGGATCTGTGAGTGCTCGATATCAGTTACAGGTATCTGTGAGTGCTCGATATCAGTTACAGGGATCTGTGAGTGCTCGATATCAGTTACAGGGATCTGTGAGTGCTCGATATCAGTTACAGGGATCTGTGAGTGTTCAATATCAGTGAAAGATATCTGTGATTGTTCGATATCACTGAGAAGAATTCTGTCAGTGTTCGATATCAGTGACATGGATCTGTGAGTGTTCGATATCTGTGACAGAGATCGGGTGTGTTCGATATCAGTAGAGGGGTCTGTAAGTTTCGATATCACAGACAGGGATCTCTGAGTGTTGGATATCAGTGACAGGGATATGTGAGTGTTGGATATCAGTGAGAGGGATCTGTGAATGTTGGCTATCAGTAACAGGATCTGTGAGTGTTCGAAATCAGTGAGACGGATCTGCAAGTGTTCGATATCTGTGACAGGGTTCTGTCACAGTTCGATATCAGTGACAGGGATTTGTGAGTATTCGATATCAGTGACAGGGATCTGTGAGTATTGGATATCCGTGACAGGGATCTGTGAGTATTCGATATCAGTGACAGGGATCAGTGAGTGTTCGATATCAGTAATGGATCGGTGAGTGTTCGATATTAGTGACAGAGATCTGTGAGAGTTCGATATCAGTGACAGGGACACTGTCAGTGTTCCATATCAGTGACATGGATCTGTGAGTGCTCAACTTCTGTGACAGGGATTGGTGAGTGTTTGAAATCAGTGACAGGGTTCTGTCACTTTTCGATATCACAGACAGGGATCTGTGGGTATTCGTATCCGTGACAGGGTTCGGTCAGTGTTCAATATCACAGTCAGGGATCTGTGAGTGTTGAATATCAGTGGCAGTGATCTGTGAGTTTGGATATCCGTGACAGGGATCGGCGAATGTTCTATATCCGTAGAGGGATCTGTTGGTTTTCGATATCACAGACAGGGATCTCTGAGTGTTGGATATCAGTGACAGGGATCTGTGAGTGTTCGATATCAATGACAGGGATTTTGTCAGTGTTCGATATCAGTGACACGAATCTGTGAGATTTCGATATGAGCGACAGGGATCTGTGAGTGTTTGATATCAGAAATGGATTGGTGACTGTACGATATCAGTGACATGGATCTGTGAGTATTCGATATCAGTGACTCGGATCGTTGAATGTTCGATATCAGTGAAAGGAATCTGTGAGTGTTCGATATCAGTGACAGGGATCTGTGAGTGTTCGATATCAGTGACAGGGATCTGTGAGTATTCGATATCAGTGACAGGGATCTGTCAGTATTCGATATCAGTGACATGGATCGGTGAGTGTTCAATATCAGTAATGAATGAGTGACTGTACAATATTAGTGACAGAGATCTGTGAGTGTATGATATCAGTGACAGGGACACTGTCAGTGTTCCATATCAGTCAGAGGGATCTGTGAGTGCTCGACTTCAGTGACAGGGATTGGTGAGTATTCGAAATCAGGGCGTGGGATCTGTGAGTGTTCGATATCAGTGACAGTGATCTGTAAGTGTTCGATATCCGTGACAGGGATCGGTGAGTGTTCTATATCAGTAATGGATGAGTGACTGTACGATATTAGTGACAGAAATCTGTGAGTGTTTGATATCAGTGTCAGGGACACTGTCAGTGTTCCATATCAGTGAGACGGATCTGTGAGTGCTCGACTTCAGTGACAGGGATCGGTGAGTGTTCGATATCAGTAATGGATCAGTGAGTGTTCGAAATCAGGGCGTGTGATCTGTGAGTGTTCAAAAGCAGTGACTGGGATCTGTGAGTGTTCGATATCAGTAATGGATCAGTGAGTGTTCGATATTAGTGACAGGGATCGGTGAGTGTTCGATATCAGTAATGGATCAGTGAGTGTTCGATATTAGTGACAGAGATCGGTGAGTGTTTGATATCAGTGACAGGGACACTGTCAGTGTTCAATATCAGTGACATGGATTTGTGAGTGCTCGACTTCAGTGACAGGGATTCGTGTGTTCGAAATCAGGGTCTCTGATCTGTGAGTATTCGATATCAGTGACAGGGATCTGTCAGTATTCGATATCAGTGACATGGATCGGTGAGTGTTCAATATCAGTAATGAATGAGTGACTGTACAATATTAGTGACAGAGATCTGTGAGTGTTTGACATCAGTGACAGGGACACTGTCAGTGTTCCATATCAGTCAGAGGGATCTGTGAGTGCTCGACTTCAGTGACAGGGATTGGTGAGTATTCGAAATCAGGGCGTGGGATCTGTGAGTGTTCGATATCAGTGACAGTGATCTGTAAGTGTTCGATATCCGTGACAGGGATCGGTGAGTGTTCTATATCAGTAATGGATGAGTGACTGTACGATATTAGTGACAGAGATCGGTGAGTGTTTGATATCAGTGACAGGGACACTGTCAGTGTTCAATATCAGTGACATGGATCTGTGAGTGCTCGACTTCAGTGACAGGGATTCGTAAGTGTTCGAAATCAGGGTCTCTGATCTGTGAGTGTTCGATATCAGTGACTGGGATCTATGAATGTTCGACATCAGTTACAGAAATCTGTAAGTGTTCGATATCAGTGAGAGTGATCTGTGAGTGTTCGATATCAGTGACAGGGACTGTGTCAGTGTTCTATATCAGTGACAAGTATCTGTGAGAGTTCAATATGAGCGACAGGGATCTGTGAGTGTTTGATATCAGAAATGGATTGGTGACTGTATGATATCAGTGACAGGGACACTGTCAGTGTTCAATATCAGTGACATGGATCTGTGAGTGCTCGACTTCAGTGACAGGGATTGGTGAGTATTCAAAATCAGGGCGTGGGATCTGTGAGTGTTTGATATCAGTGACAGGGATCTGTAAGTGTTCGATATCCGTGACAGGGATCGGAGAATGTTCTATATCCGTAGAGGAATCTGTTGGTTTTCGATATCAGTGACAGGGATTGTGTCAGTGTTCGATATCTGTGACAAGAATTGTGAGAGTTCAATATTGGCGACAGTGATCTTTGATATCAGAAATGGATTGGTGACTGTACGATATCAGTGACATGGATCTGTGAGTATTTGATATCAGTGATTCGGATTGTTGAATGTTCGATATCAGTGACAGGGATCTGTGAGTGCTCGATATCAGTTACAGGGATCTGTGAGTATTGGATATCCGTGACAGGGATCTGTGAGTATTGGATATCCGTGACAGGGATCTGTGAGTATTTGATATCAGTGACAGGGATCAGTGAGTGTTCGATATCAGTAATGGATCGGTGAGTGTTCGATATTAGTGACAGAGATCTGTGAGAGATCGATATCAGTGACAGGGACACTGTCAGTGTTCCATATCAGTGACATGGATCTGTGAGTGCTCAACTTCTGTGACAGGGATTGGTGAGTGTTTGAAATCAGTGACAGGGTTCTGTCACTTTTCGATATCACAGACAGGGATCTGTGGGTATTCGTATCCGTGACAGGGTTCGGTCAGTGTTCAATATCACAGTCAGGGATCTGTGAGTGTTGAATATCAGTGGCAGTGATCTGTGAGTTTGGATATCCGTGACAGGGATCGGCGAATGTTCTATATCCGTAGAGGGATCTGTTGGTTTTCGATATCACAGACAGGGATCTCTGAGTGTTGGATATCAGTGACAGGGATCTGTGAGTGTTCGATATCAATGACAGGGATTTTGTCAGTGTTCGATATCAGTGACACGAATCTGTGAGATTTCGATATGAGCGACAGGGATCTGTGAGTGTTTGATATCAGAAATGGATTGGTGACTGTACGATATCAGTGACATGGATCTGTGAGTATTCGATATCAGTGACTCGGATCGTTGAATGTTCGATATCAGTGAAAGGAATCTGTGAGTGTTCGATATCAGTGACAGGGATCTGTGAGTGTTCGATATCAGTGACAGGGATCTGTGAGTATTCGATATCAGTGACAGGGATCTGTCAGTATTCGATATCAGTCAGAGGGATCTGTGAGTGCTCGACTTCAGTGACAGGGATTGGTGAGTATTCGAAATCAGGGTGTGGGATCTGTGAGTGTTCGATATCAGTGATAGTGATCTGTAAGTGTTCGATATCCGTGACAGGGATCGGTGAGTGTTCTATATCAGTAATGGATGAGTGACTGTACGATATTAGTGACAGAAATCTGTGAGTGTTTGATATCAGTGTCAGGGACACTGTCAGTGTTCCATATCAGTGAGACGGATCTGTGAGTGCTCGACTTCAGTGACAGGGATCGGTGAGTGTTCGATATCAGTAATGGATCAGTGAGTGTTCGAAATCAGGGCGTGTGATCTGTGAGTGTTCAAAAGCAGTGACTGGGATCTGTGAGTGTTCGATATCAGTAATGGATCAGTGAGTGTTCGATATTAGTGACAGGGATCGGTGAGTGTTCGATATCAGTAATGGATCGGTGAGTGTTCGATATTAGTGACAGAGATCGGTGAGTGTATGATATCAGTGACAGGGACACTGTCAGTGTTCAATATCAGTAACATGGATCTGTGAGTGCTCGACTTCAGTGACAGGGATTCGTAAGTGTTCGAAATCAGGGTCTCTGATCTGTGAGTGTTTGATATCAGTGACTGGGATCTATGAATGTTCGACATCAGTTACAGAAATCTGTGAGTGTTCGATATCAGTGAGAGTGATCTGTGAGTGTTCGATATCAGTGACAGGGACTGTGTCAGTGTTCTATATCAGTGACAAGTATCTGTGAGAGTTCAATATGAGCGACAGGGATCTGTGAGTGTTTGATATCAGAAATGGATTGGTGACTGTATGATATCAGTGACAGGGACACTGTCAGTGTTCAATATCAGTGACATGGATCTGTGAGTGCTCGACTTCAGTGACAGGGATTCGTAAGTGTTCGAAATCAGGGTCTCTGATCTGTGAGTGTTCGATATCAGTGACTGGGATCTATGAATGTTCGACATCAGTTACAGAAATCTGTAAGTGTTCGATATCAGTGAGAGTGATCTGTGAGTGTTCGATATCAGTGACAGGGACTGTGTCAGTGTTCTATATCAGTGACAAGTATCTGTGAGAGTTCAATATGAGCGACAGGGATCTGTGAGTGTTTGATATCAGAAATGGATTGGTGACTGTATGATATCAGTGACATGGATCTGTGAGTATTCGATATCAGTGACATGGATCTGTGAGTACTTGATATCAGTGACTGGGACTGTGTCAGTGTTCGATATCAGTGACAGGAATCTGTGAGAGTTCGATATGAGCGACAGGGATCTGTGAGTGTTTGATATCAGAAATGGATTGGTGACTGTATGATATCAGTGACAGGGACACTGTCAGTGTTCAATATCAGTGACATGGATCTGTGAGTGCTCGACTTCAGTGACAGGGATTGGTGAGTATTCAAAATCAGGGTGTGGGATCTGTGAGTGTTTGATATCAGTGACAGGGATCTGTAAGTGTTCGATATCCGTGACAGGGATCGGAGAATGTTCTATATCCGTAGAGGAATCTGTTGGTTTTCGATATCAGTGACAGGGATTGTGTCAGTGTTCGATATCTGTGACAAGAATTGTGAGAGTTCAATATTGGCGACAGTGATCTTTGATATCAGAAATGGATTGGTGACTGTACGATATCAGTGACATGGATCTGTGAGTATTTGATATCAGTGATTCGGATTGTTGAATGTTCGATATCAGTGACAGGGATCTGTGAGTATTCGATATCAGTGACTCGGATCGGTGAGTGTTCGATATCAGTAATGGATGAGTGACTGTACGATATCAGTGACATGAATCTGTGAGTATTTGATATCAGTGATTCGGATCGTTGAATGTTCGATATCAGTGACAGGGATCTGTGAGTATTGGATATCAGTGACAGGGATCGGTGAGTGTTCGATATCAGTAATGAATGAGTGACTGTACGAATTTAGTGACAGATCTGTGAGAGTTTGATATCAGTGACAGGGACACTGTCAGTGTTCCATATCAGTGACATGGATCGGTGAGTGCTCGACTTCAGTGACAGGGATTGGTGAGTGTTCGAAATCAGGGTGTGTGATCTGTGAGTGTTCGATATCAGTGACAGTGATCTGTAAGTGTTCGATATCTGTGACAGGGATTGAGGAATGTTCTATATCAGTGAGAGGGATCTGTGGGTTTTCGATATCACAGACAGGGATCTCTGAGTGTTGGATATCAGTGAGAGGGATCTGTGAGAGTTTGATATAAGTGACAGATTAGTGAGTGTTGGATATCAGTGATAGGGATCTGTGAGTGCTTGATATCAGTGACAGGGACTGTGTCAATGTTCGATATCAGTGACAGGAATTTGTGAGTGTTCGATATCAGTGACTGGGATCTATGCATGTTCAATATCAGTGACAGGAATCTGACTGTGTTCGATATCAGTGACAGGGATCTATGAATGTTCGACATCAGTGACAGGAATCTGTGAGTGTTCGATATCAGTGAGAGCGATCTGTGAGTGTTGGATATCAGTGACAGGGATCTGTAAGTTTTTGATATCAGTAATGGACCTGTGAGTGTTTGATTCAGTAATGGCTCTGTGAATGTTCGATATCAGTGCCAGACGACTGTGAGTGTTCGATATCAGTAACAGAGTTGTGAGTGTCTAATATCAGTAAAGGAGTTGTGAGTATTTGATATCAGTACCTTTGAGTTGGGACTGTTCAATATCAGTGACAGAGATCTCTCGGTTTTTAATATCAGTGACAGGGATATTTGACTGTTCTATATCAGTGAGTGGGATCTGTGAGTGTTCGATATCCATGACAGGGTTCTGTCGGTGTTTGATATCACAGACAGGGATCTGTGAGTGTTGGATATCAGTGACAGGGATCTTTGATAGTTCGATGTGAGCAACGTGGTTCTGTCAGTGTTCGATATCAGTAACAGGGAGCTGAGAGATCTCGATATCAGTTACAGAGAGTCTTGAGTGTTTGGTATCAATAACAGGGAGTTTTGCAACTTTGATATCAGAACTAGGATCTGTGAGTGTTCGATATCAGTGACAGAGAGCTGTGAGTGTTCGATTTCAGTAACAGGGAGCTGAGAGATCTCAATATCAGTTACAGAGAGCTGTGAGTGTTCAATATCTGTGACCGGGTTCTGTCGGTGTTTGATATCACAGACAGGGATCTCTGAGTGTTGGATATCAGTGACAGGGTTCTGTGAGTGTTCGATATCAGCGACAGGGATCTGTGAGTGTTTGATATCAGTGACAGGGATTGTGTCAGTGTTCGATATCAGTGACAAGAATCTGTGAGAGTTCGATATGAGCGACAGGGATCTGTGAGTGTTTGATATCAGAAATGGATTGGTGACTGTACTATATCAGTGACATGGATCTGTGAGTATTCAATATCTGCTCCAGGGATCGGTGAGTGTTCTATATCAGTAATGGATGAGTGACTGTACGATATTAGTGACAGAAATCTGTGAGTGTTTGATATCACTGTCAGGGACCTGGGATAGTTCGATGTGAGCAACGTGGTTCTGTCAGTGTTCGATATCAGTAACAGGGAGCTGAGAGATCTCGATATCAGTTACAGAGAGTCTTGAGTGTTTGGTATCAATAACAGGGAGTTTTGCGACTTTGATATCAGAACTAGGATCTGTGAGTGTTCGATATCAGTGACAGAGAGCTGTGAGTGTTCGATTTCAGTAACGGAGCTGAGAGATCTCAATATCAGTTACAGAGAGCTGTGAGTGTTCAATATCTGTGACAGGGTTCTGTCGGTGTTTGATATCACAGACAGGGATCTGTGAGTGCTCGATATCAGTTACAGGGATCTGTGAGTGCTCGATATCAGTTACAGGGATCTGTGAGTGTTCAATATCAGTGAAAGATATCTGTGATTGTTCGATATCACTGAGAAGAATTCTGTCAGTGTTCGATATCAGTGACATGGATCTGTGAGTGTTCGATATCTGTGACAGAGATCGGGTGTGTTCGATATCAGTAGAGGGGTCTGTAAGTTTCGATATCACAGACAGGGATCTCTGAGTGTTGGATATCAGTGACAGGGATATGTGAGTGTTGGATATCAGTGAGAGGGTTCTGTGAATGTTGGCTATCAGTAACAGGATCTGTGAGTGTTCGAAATCAGTGAGACGGATCTGCAAGTGTTCGATATCCGTGACAGGGTTCTGTCACTGTTCGATATCAGTGACAAGAATCTGTGAGAGTTTGATATGAGCGACAGGGATCTGTGAGTGTTTGATATCAGAAATGGATTGGTGACTGTACGATATCAGTGACATGGATCTATGAGTATTCGATATCAGTGACTCGGATCGTTGAATGTTCGATATCAGTGAAAGGAATCTGTGAGTGTTCGATATCAGTGACAGGGATCTGTGAGTGTTCGATATCAGTGACAGGGATCTGTGAGTATTCGATATCAGTGACAGGGATCTGTCAGTATTCGATATCAGTGACATGGATCGGTGAGTGTTCAATATCAGTAATGAATGAGTGACTGTACAATATTAGTGACAGAGATCTGTGAGTGTTTGACATCAGTGACAGGGACACTGTCAGTGTTCCATATCAGTCAGAGGGATCTGTGAGTGCTCGACTTCAGTGACAGGGATTGGTGAGTATTCGAAATCAGGGCGTGGGATCTGTGAGTGTTCGATATCAGTGACAGTGATCTGTAAGTGTTCGATATCCGTGACAGGGATCGGTGAGTGTTCTATATCAGTAATGGATGAGTGACTGTACGATATTAGTGACAGAGATCGGTGAGTGTTTGATATCAGTGACAGGGACACTGTCAGTGTTCAATATCAGTGACATGGATCTGTGAGTGCTCGACTTCAGTGACAGGGATTCGTAAGTGTTCGAAATCAGGGTCTCTGATCTGTGAGTGTTCGATATCAGTGACTGGGATCTATGAATGTTCGACATCAGTTACAGAAATCTGTAAGTGTTCGATATCAGTGAGAGTGATCTGTGAGTGTTCGATATCAGTGACAGGGACTGTGTCAGTGTTCTATATCAGTGACAAGTATCTGTGAGAGTTCAATATGAGCGACAGGGATCTGTGAGTGTTTGATATCAGAAATGGATTGGTGACTGTATGATATCAGTGACAGGGACACTGTCAGTGTTCAATATCAGTGACATGGATCTGTGAGTGCTCGACTTCAGTGACAGGGATTGGTGAGTATTCAAAATCAGGGCGTGGGATCTGTGAGTGTTTGATATCAGTGACAGGGATCTGTAAGTGTTCGATATCCGTGACAGGGATCGGAGAATGTTCTATATCCGTAGAGGAATCTGTTGGTTTTCGATATCAGTGACAGGGATTGTGTCAGTGTTCGATATCTGTGACAAGAATTGTGAGAGTTCAATATTGGCGACAGTGATCTTTGATATCAGAAATGGATTGGTGACTGTACGATATCAGTGACATGGATCTGTGAGTATTTGATATCAGTGATTCGGATTGTTGAATGTTCGATATCAGTGACAGGGATCTGTGAGTGCTCGATATCAGTTACAGGGATCTGTGAGTGCTCGATATCAGTTACAGGGATCTGTGAGTGTTCAATATCAGTGAAAGATATCTGTGATTGTTCGATATCACTGAGAAGAATTCTGTCAGTGTTCGATATCAGTGAAATGGATCTGTGAGTGTTCGTTATCTGTGACAGGGATCGGGAGTGTTCGATATCAGTAGAGGGGTCCGTAAGTTTCGATATCACAGACAGGGATCTCTGAGTGTTGGATATCAGTGACAGGGATATGTGAGTGTTGGATATCAGTGAGAGGGATCTGTGAATGTTGGATATCAGTAACAGGATCTGTGAGTGTTCGAAATCAGTGAGACGGATCTGCAAGTGTTCGATATCCGTGACAGGGATCTGTGAGTATTCGATATCAGTGACAGGGATTGGTGAGTGTTCGATATCAGTGACAGGGATTGTGTCAGTGTTCGATATCAGTGACAAGAATCTGTGAGAGTTTGATATGAGCGACAGGGATCTGTGAGTGTTTGATATCAGAAATGGATTGGTGACTGTACGATATCAGTGACATGTATCTGTGAGTATTTGATATCAGTGACTCGGATCGTTGAATGTTCGATATCAGTGACAGGAATCTGTGAGTGTTCGATATCAGTGACAGGGATCTGTGAGTATTCGATATCAGTGACAGGGATCTGTGAGTATTCGATATCAGTGACAGGGATCTGTCAGTATTCGATATCAGTGACATGGATATGTGAGTATTCGATATCAGTGACTCGGATCTTTGAATGTTCTATATCAGTGAGTGGGATCTGTGTGTGTTCGATATCACTGACAGGGATTCATGAGTGTTCAATATCAGTGACAGGAAGTTGTAAGTTTTTGATATCCATGACAGGCTCCTGTCAGTGTTCGATATCACAGACAGGGATCTGTGAGTGTTCAATATTAGTGAGAAGGATCCAAGTTTGTTCGAAATCAGTAATCGACTGATAGTTTTCGACATCAGTGACATGGATATGTGAGTATTCCATATCGGTGACTGTGATCTATGAATGTTCGACATCAGTGACATGGATCTGTGAGTATTCAATATCTGCTCCAGGGATCGGTGAGTGTTCTATATCAGTAATGGATGAGTGACTGTACAATATTAGTGACAGAAATCTGTGAGTGTTTGATATCACTGTCAGGGACCTGTGATAGTTCGATGTGAGCAACTTGGTTCTGTCAGTGTTCGATATCAGTAACAGGGAGCTGAGAGATCTCGATATCAGTTACAGAGAGTCTTGAGTGTTTGATATCAATAACAGGGAGTTTTGCAACTTTGATATCAGAACTAGGAACTGTGAGTGTTCGATATCAGTGACAGAGAGCTGTGAGTGTTCGATTTCAGTAACGGAGCTGAGAGATCTCAATGTCAGTTACAGAGAGCTGTTAGTGTTCAATATCTGTGACAGGGTTCTGTCGGTGTTTGATATCACAGACAGGGATCTGTGAGTGCTTGATATCAGTTACAGGTATCTGTGAGTGCTCGATATCAGTTACAGGGATCTGTGAGTGCTCGATATCAGTTACAGGGATCTGTGAGTGCTCGATATCAGTTACAGGGATCTGTGAGTGTTCAATATCAGTGAAAGATATCTGTGATTGTTCGATATCACTGAGAAGAATTCTGTCAGTGTTCGATATCAGTGACATGGATCTGTGAGTGTTCGATATCTGTGACAGAGATCGGGTGTGTTCGATATCAGTAGAGGGGTCTGTAAGTTTCGATATCACAGACAGGGATCTCTGAGTGTTGGATATCAGTGACAGGGATATGTGAGTGTTGGATATCAGTGAGAGGGATCTGTGAATGTTGGCTATCAGTAACAGGATCTGTGAGTGTTCGAAATCAGTGAGACGGATCTGCAAGTGTTCGATATCTGTGACAGGGTTCTGTCACAGTTCGATATCAGTGACAGGGATTTGTGAGTATTCGATATCAGTGACAGGGATCTGTGAGTATTGGATATCCGTGACAGGGATCTGTGAGTATTCGATATCAGTGACAGGGATCAGTGAGTGTTCGATATCAGTAATGGATCGGTGAGTGTTCGATATTAGTGACAGAGATCTGTGAGAGTTCGATATCAGTGACAGGGACACTGTCAGTGTTCCATATCAGTGACATGGATCTGTGAGTGCTCAACTTCTGTGACAGGGATTGGTGAGTGTTTGAAATCAGTGACAGGGTTCTGTCACTTTTCGATATCACAGACAGGGATCTGTGGGTATTCGTATCCGTGACAGGGTTCGGTCAGTGTTCAATATCACAGTCAGGGATCTGTGAGTGTTGAATATCAGTGGCAGTGATCTGTGAGTTTGGATATCCGTGACAGGGATCGGCGAATGTTCTATATCCGTAGAGGGATCTGTTGGTTTTCGATATCACAGACAGGGATCTCTGAGTGTTGGATATCAGTGACAGGGATCTGTGAGTGTTCGATATCAATGACAGGGATTTTGTCAGTGTTCGATATCAGTGACACGAATCTGTGAGATTTCGATATGAGCGACAGGGATCTGTGAGTATTTGATATCAGAAATGGATTGGTGACTGTACGATATCAGTGACATGGATCTGTGAGTATTCGATATCAGTGACTCGGATCGTTGAATGTTCGATATCAGTGAAAGGAATCTGTGAGTGTTCGATATCAGTGACAGGGATCTGTGAGTGTTCGATATCAGTGACAGGGATCTGTGAGTATTCGATATCAGTGACAGGGATCTGTCAGTATTCGATATCAGTGACATGGATCGGTGAGTGTTCAATATCAGTAATGAATGAGTGACTGTACAATATTAGTGACAGAGATCTGTGAGTGTATGATATCAGTGACAGGGACACTGTCAGTGTTCCATATCAGTCAGAGGGATCTGTGAGTGCTCGACTTCAGTGACAGGGATTGGTGAGTATTCGAAATCAGGGCGTGGGATCTGTGAGTGTTCGATATCAGTGACAGTGATCTGTAAGTGTTCGATATCCGTGACAGGGATCGGTGAGTGTTCTATATCAGTAATGGATGAGTGACTGTACGATATTAGTGACAGAAATCTGTGAGTGTTTGATATCAGTGTCAGGGACACTGTCAGTGTTCCATATCAGTGAGACGGATCTGTGAGTGCTCGACTTCAGTGACAGGGATCGGTGAGTGTTCGATATCAGTAATGGATCAGTGAGTGTTCGAAATCAGGGCGTGTGATCTGTGAGTGTTCAAAAGCAGTGACTGGGATCTGTGAGTGTTCGATATCAGTAATGGATCAGTGAGTGTTCGATATTAGTGACAGGGATCGGTGAGTGTTCGATATCAGTAATGGATCAGTGAGTGTTCGATATTAGTGACAGAGATCGGTGAGTGTTTGATATCAGTGACAGGGACACTGTCAGTGTTCAATATCAGTGACATGGATTTGTGAGTGCTCGACTTCAGTGACAGGGATTCGTGTGTTCGAAATCAGGGTCTCTGATCTGTGAGTATTCGATATCAGTGACAGGGATCTGTCAGTATTCGATATCAGTGACATGGATCGGTGAGTGTTCAATATCAGTAATGAATGAGTGACTGTACAATATTAGTGACAGAGATCTGTGAGTGTTTGACATCAGTGACAGGGACACTGTCAGTGTTCCATATCAGTCAGAGGGATCTGTGAGTGCTCGACTTCAGTGACAGGGATTGGTGAGTATTCGAAATCAGGGCGTGGGATCTGTGAGTGTTCGATATCAGTGACAGTGATCTGTAAGTGTTCGATATCCGTGACAGGGATCGGTGAGTGTTCTATATCAGTAATGGATGAGTGACTGTACGATATTAGTGACAGAGATCGGTGAGTGTTTGATATCAGTGACAGGGACACTGTCAGTGTTCAATATCAGTGACATGGATCTGTGAGTGCTCGACT
Organism: Hemitrygon akajei; assembly: GCF_048418815.1. NCBI lineage: Eukaryota > Metazoa > Chordata > Chondrichthyes > Myliobatiformes > Dasyatidae > Hemitrygon > Hemitrygon akajei. The sequence continues at coordinate 62,612,903 of NC_133134.1, read as the reverse complement.
TCAGTGACAGGGATTCGTAAGTGTTCGAAATCAGGGTCTCTGATCTGTGAGTGTTCGATATCAGTGACTGGGATCTATGAATGTTCGACATCAGTTACAGAAATCTGTAAGTGTTCGATATCAGTGAGAGTGATCTGTGAGTGTTCGATATCAGTGACAGGGACTGTGTCAGTGTTCTATATCAGTGACAAGTATCTGTGAGAGTTCAATATGAGCGACAGGGATCTGTGAGTGTTTGATATCAGAAATGGATTGGTGACTGTATGATATCAGTGACAGGGACACTGTCAGTGTTCAATATCAGTGACATGGATCTGTGAGTGCTCGACTTCAGTGACAGGGATTGGTGAGTATTCAAAATCAGGGCGTGGGATCTGTGAGTGTTTGATATCAGTGACAGGGATCTGTAAGTGTTCGATATCCGTGACAGGGATCGGAGAATGTTCTATATCCGTAGAGGAATCTGTTGGTTTTCGATATCAGTGACAGGGATTGTGTCAGTGTTCGATATCTGTGACAAGAATTGTGAGAGTTCAATATTGGCGACAGTGATCTTTGATATCAGAAATGGATTGGTGACTGTACGATATCAGTGACATGGATCTGTGAGTATTTGATATCAGTGATTCGGATTGTTGAATGTTCAATATCAGTGACAGGGATCTGTGAGTGCTCGATATCAGTTACAGGGATCTGTGAGTGCTCGATATCAGTTACAGGGATCTGTGAGTGTTCAATATCAGTGAAAGATATCTGTGATTGTTCGATATCACTGAGAAGAATTCTGTCAGTGTTCGATATCAGTGAAATGGATCTGTGAGTGTTCGTTATCTGTGACAGGGATCGGGAGTGTTCGATATCAGTAGAGGGGTCCGTAAGTTTCGATATCACAGACAGGGATCTCTGAGTGTTGGATATCAGTGACAGGGATATGTGAGTGTTGGATATCAGTGAGAGGGATCTGTGAATGTTGGATATCAGTAACAGGATCTGTGAGTGTTCGAAATCAGTGAGACGGATCTGCAAGTGTTCGATATCCGTGACAGGGATCTGTGAGTATTCGATATCAGTGACAGGGATTGGTGAGTGTTCGATATCAGTGACAGGGATTGTGTCAGTGTTCGATATCAGTGACAAGAATCTGTGAGAGTTTGATATGAGCGACAGGGATCTGTGAGTGTTTGATATCAGAAATGGATTGGTGACTGTACGATATCAGTGACATGTATCTGTGAGTATTTGATATCAGTGACTCGGATCGTTGAATGTTCGATATCAGTGACAGGAATCTGTGAGTGTTCGATATCAGTGACAGGGATCTGTGAGTATTCGATATCAGTGACAGGGATCTGTGAGTATTCGATATCAGTGACAGGGATCTGTCAGTATTCGATATCAGTGACATGGATATGTGAGTATTCGATATCAGTGACTCGGATCTTTGAATGTTCTATATCAGTGAGTGGGATCTGTGTGTGTTCGATATCACTGACAGGGATTCATGAGTGTTCAATATCAGTGACAGGAAGTTGTAAGTTTTTGATATCCATGACAGGCTCCTGTCAGTGTTCGATATCACAGACAGGGATCTGTGAGTGTTCAATATTAGTGAGAAGGATCCAAGTTTGTTCGAAATCAGTAATCGACTGATAGTTTTCGACATCAGTGACATGGATATGTGAGTATTCCATATCGGTGACTGTGATCTATGAATGTTCGACATCAGTGACATGGATCTGTGAGTATTCAATATCTGCTCCAGGGATCGGTGAGTGTTCTATATCAGTAATGGATGAGTGACTGTACAATATTAGTGACAGAAATCTGTGAGTGTTTGATATCACTGTCAGGGACCTGTGATAGTTCGATGTGAGCAACTTGGTTCTGTCAGTGTTCGATATCAGTAACAGGGAGCTGAGAGATCTCGATATCAGTTACAGAGAGTCTTGAGTGTTTGATATCAATAACAGGGAGTTTTGCAACTTTGATATCAGAACTAGGAACTGTGAGTGTTCGATATCAGTGACAGAGAGCTGTGAGTGTTCGATTTCAGTAACGGAGCTGAGAGATCTCAATGTCAGTTACAGAGAGCTGTTAGTGTTCAATATCTGTGACAGGGTTCTGTCGGTGTTTGATATCACAGACAGGGATCTGTGAGTGCTCGATATCAGTTACAGGTATCTGTGAGTGCTCGATATCAGTTACAGGGATCTGTGAGTGCTCGATATCAGTTACAGGGATCTGTGAGTGCTCGATATCAGTTACAGGGATCTGTGAGTGTTCAATATCAGTGAAAGATATCTGTGATTGTTCGATATCACTGAGAAGAATTCTGTCAGTGTTCGATATCAGTGACATGGATCTGTGAGTGTTCGATATCTGTGACAGAGATCGGGTGTGTTCGATATCAGTAGAGGGGTCTGTAAGTTTCGATATCACAGACAGGGATCTCTGAGTGTTGGATATCAGTGACAGGGATATGTGAGTGTTGGATATCAGTGAGAGGGATCTGTGAATGTTGGCTATCAGTAACAGGATCTGTGAGTGTTCGAAATCAGTGAGACGGATCTGCAAGTGTTCGATATCTGTGACAGGGTTCTGTCACAGTTCGATATCAGTGACAGGGATCTGTGAGTATTCGATATCAGTGACAGGGATCTGTGAGTATTGGATATCCGTGACAGGGATCTGTGAGTATTCGATATCAGTGACAGGGATCAGTGAGTGTTCGATATCAGTAATGGATCGGTGAGTGTTCGATATTAGTGACAGAGATCTGTGAGAGTTCGATATCAGTGACAGGGACACTGTCAGTGTTCCATATCAGTGACATGGATCTGTGAGTGCTCAACTTCTGTGACAGGGATTGGTGAGTGTTTGAAATCAGTGACAGGGTTCTGTCACTTTTCGATATCACAGACAGGGATCTGTGGGTATTCGTATCCGTGACAGGGTTCGGTCAGTGTTCAATATCACAGTCAGGGATCTGTGAGTGTTGAATATCAGTGGCAGTGATCTGTGAGTTTGGATATCCGTGACAGGGATCGGCGAATGTTCTATATCCGTAGAGGGATCTGTTGGTTTTCGATATCACAGACAGGGATCTCTGAGTGTTGGATATCAGTGACAGGGATCTGTGAGTGTTCGATATCAATGACAGGGATTTTGTCAGTGTTCGATATCAGTGACACGAATCTGTGAGATTTCGATATGAGCGACAGGGATCTGTGAGTGTTTGATATCAGAAATGGATTGGTGACTGTACGATATCAGTGACATGGATCTGTGAGTATTCGATATCAGTGACTCGGATCGTTGAATGTTCGATATCAGTGAAAGGAATCTGTGAGTGTTCGATATCAGTGACAGGGATCTGTGAGTGTTCGATATCAGTGACAGGGATCTGTGAATATTCGATATCAGTGACAGGGATCTGTCAGTATTCGATATCAGTGACATGGATCGGTGAGTGTTCAATATCAGTAATGAATGAGTGACTGTACAATATTAGTGACAGAGATCTGTGAGTGTATGATATCAGTGACAGGGACACTGTCAGTGTTCCATATCAGTCAGAGGGATCTGTGAGTGCTCGACTTCAGTGACAGGGATTGGTGAGTATTCGAAATCAGGGCGTGGGATCTGTGAGTGTTCGATATCAGTGACAGTGATCTGTAAGTGTTCGATATCCGTGACAGGGATCGGTGAGTGTTCTATATCAGTAATGGATGAGTGACTGTACGATATTAGTGACAGAAATCTGTGAGTGTTTGATATCAGTGTCAGGGACACTGTCAGTGTTCCATATCAGTGAGACGGATCTGTGAGTGCTCGACTTCAGTGACAGGGATCGGTGAGTGTTCGATATCAGTAATGGATCAGTGAGTGTTCGAAATCAGGGCGTGTGATCTGTGAGTGTTCAAAAGCAGTGACTGGGATCTGTGAGTGTTCGATATCAGTAATGGATCAGTGAGTGTTCGATATTAGTGACAGGGATCGGTGAGTGTTCGATATCAGTAATGGATCAGTGAGTGTTCGATATTAGTGACAGAGATCGGTGAGTGTTTGATATCAGTGACAGGGACACTGTCAGTGTTCAATATCAGTGACATGGATTTGTGAGTGCTCGACTTCAGTGACAGGGATTCGTGTGTTCGAAATCAGGGTCTCTGATCTGTGAGTGTTCGATATCAGTGACTGGGATCTATGAATGTTCGACATCAGTTACAGAAATCTGTGAGTGTTCGATATCAGTGAGAGTGATCTGTGAGTGTTCGATATCAGTGACAGGGACTGTGTCAGTGTTCTATATCAGTGACAAGTATCTGTGAGAGTTCAATATGAGCGACAGGGATCTGTGAGTGTTTGATATCAGAAATGGATTGGTGACTGTATGATATCAGTGACAGGGACACTGTCAGTGTTCAATATCAGTGACATGGATCTGTGAGTGCTCGACTTCAGTGACAGGGATTGGTGAGTATTCAAAATCAGGGCGTGGGATCTGTGAGTGTTTGATATCAGTGACAGGGATCTGTAAGTGTTCGATATCCGTGACAGGGATCGGAGAATGTTTTATATCCGTAGAGGAATCTGTTGGTTTTCGATATCAGTGACAGGGATTGTGTCAGTGTTCGATATCTGTGACAAGAATTGTGAGAGTTCAATATTGGCGACAGTGATCTTTGATATCAGAAATGGATTGGTGACTGTACGATATCAGTGACATGGATCTGTGAGTATTTGATATCAGTGATTCGGATTGTTGAATGTTCGATATCAGTGACAGGGATCTGTGAGTATTCGATATCAGTGACTCGGATCGGTGAGTGTTCGATATCAGTAATGGATGAGTGACTGTACGATATCAGTGACATGAATCTGTGAGTATTTGATATCAGTAATTCGGATCGTTGAATGTTCGATATCACAGTCAGGGATCTGTGAGTGTTGGATATCAGTGACAGGGATATGTGAGTGTTGGATATCTGTGAGAGGGATCTGTGAATGTTGGCTATCAGTAACAGGATCTGTGAGTGTTCGAAATCAGTGAGACGGATCTGCAAGTGTTCGATATCTGTGACAGGGTTCTGTCACAGTTCGATATCAGTGACAGGGATCTGTGAGTATTCGATATCAGTGACAGGGATCTGTGAGTATTGGATATCCGTGACAGGGATCTGTGAGTATTCGATATCAGTGACAGGGATCAGTGAGTGTTCGATATCAGTAATGGATCGGTGAGTGTTCGATATTAGTGACAGAGATCTGTGAGAGTTCGATATCAGTGACAGGGACACTGTCAGTGTTCCATATCAGTGACATGGATCTGTGAGTGCTCAACTTCTGTGACAGGGATTGGTGAATGTTTGAAATCAGTGACAGGGTTCTGTCACTTTTCGATATCACAGACAGGGATCTGTGGGTATTCGTATCCGTGACAGGGTTCGGTCAGTGTTCAATATCACAGTCAGGGATCTGTGAGTGTTGAATATCAGTGGCAGTGATCTGTGAGTTTGGATATCCGTGACAGGGATCGGCGAATGTTCTATATCCGTAGAGGGATCTGTTGGTTTTCGATATCACAGACAGGGATCTCTGAGTGTTGGATATCAGTGACAGGGATCTGTGAGTGTTCGATATCAATGACAGGTATTTTGTCAGTGTTCGATATCAGTGACACGAATCTGTGAGATTTCGATATGAGCGACAGGGATCTGTGAGTGTTTGATATCAGAAATGGATTGGTGACTGTACGATATCAGTGACATGGATCTGTGAGTATTCGATATCAGTGACTCGGATCGTTGAATGTTCGATATCAGTGAAAGGAATCTGTGAGTGTTCGATATCAGTGACAGGGATCTGTGAGTGTTCGATATCAGTGACAGGGATCTGTGAGTATTCGATATCAGTGACAGGGATCTGTCAGTATTCGATATCAGTGACATGGATCGGTGAGTGTTCAATATCAGTAATGAATGAGTGACTGTACAATATTAGTGACAGAGATCTGTGAGTGTATGATATCAGTGACAGGGACACTGTCAGTGTTCCATATCAGTCAGAGGGATCTGTGAGTGCTCGACTTCAGTGACAGGGATTGGTGAGTATTCGAAATCAGGGCGTGGGATCTGTGAGTGTTCGATATCAGTGACAGTGATCTGTAAGTGTTCGATATCCGTGACAGGGATCGGTGAGTGTTCTATATCAGTAATGGATGAGTGACTGTACGATATTAGTGACAGAAATCTGTGAGTGTTTGATATCAGTGTCAGGGACACTGTCAGTGTTCCATATCAGTGAGACGGATCTGTGAGTGCTCGACTTCAGTGACAGGGATCGGTGAGTGTTCGATATCAGTAATGGATCAGTGAGTGTTCGAAATCAGGGCGTGTGATCTGTGAGTGTTCAAAAGCAGTGACTGGGATCTGTGTGTGTTCGATATCAGTAATGGATCAGTGAGTGTTCGATATTAGTGACAGGGATCGGTGAGTGTTCGATATCAGTAATGGATCAGTGAGTGTTCGATATTAGTGACAGAGATCGGTGAGTGTTTGATATCAGTGACAGGGACACTGTCAGTGTTCAATATCAGTGACATGGATTTGTGAGTGCTCGACTTCAGTGACAGGGATTCGTGTGTTCGAAATCAGGGTCTCTGATCTGTGAGTGTTCGATATCAGTGACTGGGATCTATGAATGTTCGATATCAGTTACAGAAATCTGTGAGTGTTCGATATCAGTGAGAGTGATCTGTGAGGGTTCGATATCAGTGACAGGGACTGTGTCAGTGTTCTATATCAGTGACAAGTATCTGTGAGAGTTCAATATGAGCGACAGGGATCTGTGAGTGTTTGATATCAGAAATGGATTGGTGACTGTATGATATCAGTGACAGGGACACTGTCAGTGTTCAATATCAGTGACATGGATCTGTGAGTGCTCGACTTCAGTGACAGGGATTGGTGAGTATTCAAAATCAGGGCGTGGGATCTGTGAGTGTTTGATATCAGTGACAGGGATCTGTAAGTGTTCGATATCCGTGACAGGGATCGGAGAATGTTTTATATCCGTAGAGGAATCTGTTGGTTTTCGATATCAGTGACAGGGATTGTGTCAGTGTTCGATATCTGTGACAAGAATTGTGAGAGTTCAATATTGGCGACAGTGATCTTTGATATCAGAAATGGATTGGTGACTGTACGATATCAGTGACATGGATCTGTGAGTATTTGATATCAGTGATTCGGATTGTTGAATGTTCGATATCAGTGACAGGGATCTGTGAGTATTCGATATCAGTGACTCGGATCGGTGAGTGTTCGATATCAGTAATGGATGAGTGACTGTACGATATCAGTGACATGAATCTGTGAGTATTTGATATCAGTAATTCGGATCGTTGAATGTTCGATATCACAGTCAGGGATCTGTGAGTGTTGAATATCAGTGGCAGTGATCTGTGAGTTTTGGATATCAGTGACAGAGATCTGTGAGTGTTCGATATCAGCGACAGGGATCTGTGAGTGTTCAATATCAGCGACAGGGATCTGTGAGTGTTCGATATCAGAGACACGGATCTGTGAGTGTTTGATATCAGCGACAGGGATCTGTGAGTGTTCGATATCAGCGACAGGGATCTGTGAGTGTTCGATATCAGTGACACGGATCTGTAAGTGTTCGATATCCGTGACAGGGTTCTGTCACTGTTCGATATCACAGACAGGTATCTGTGAGTATTCGTATCCGTGACAGGGTTCTGTCACTGTTCGATATCACAGACAGGGATCTGTGGGTATTCGTATCCGTGACAGGGTTCTGTCAGTGTTCAATATCACAGTCAGGGATCTGTGAGTGTTGAATATCAGTGGCAGTGATCTGTGAGTTTGGATATCCGTGACAGGGATCGGCGAATGTTCTATATCCGTAGAGGGATCTGTTGGTTTTCGATATCACAGACAGGGATCTCTGAGTGTTGGATATCAGTGACAGGGATCTGTGAGTGTTCGATATCAATGACAGGGATTTTGTCAGTGTTCGATATCAGTGACACGAATCTGTGAGTGTTCTATATTAGTGACAGAGATCTGTGAGTGTTGGATATCAGTGACAGGGATCTTTGATAGTTCGATGTGAGCAACGTGGTTCTGTCAGTGTTCGATATCAGTAACAGGGAGCTGAGAGATCTCGATATCAGTTACAGAGAGTCTTGAGTGTTTGGTATCAATAACAGGGAGTTTTGCAACTTTGATATCAGAACTAGGATCTGTGAGTGTTCGATATCAGTGACAGGAATTCTGACAGTGTTCCATATCAGTGAGAGGGATCTGTGAGTGCTCGACTTCAGTGACAGGGATCGGTGAGTGTTCGATATCAGTAATGGATCGGTGAGTGTTCGATATTAGTGACAGAGATCGGTGAGTGTTTGAAAGCAGTGACAGGGACACTGTCAGTGTTCAAAATCAGTGACATGGATCTGTGAGTGCTCGACTTCAGTGACAGGGATTGGTGAGTGTTCGAAATCAGGGTGTCTGATCTGTGTGTGTTCGATATCAGTGACAGGGACTGTGTCAGTGTTCTATATCAGTGACAAGAATCTGTGAGAGTTCGATATGAGCGACAGGGATCTGTGAGTGTTTGATATCAGAAATGGATTGGTGACTGTATGATATCAGTGACAGGGACACTGTCAGTGTTCAATATCAGTTACAGGTATCTGTGAGTGCTCGATATCAGTTACAGGGATCTATGAGTGTTCAATATCAGTGAAAGATATCTGTGATTGTTCGATATCACTGAGAAGAATTCTGTCAGTGTTCGATATCAGTGACATGGATCTGTGAGTGTTCGATATCTGTGACAGAGATCGGGAGTGTTCGATATCAGTAGAGGGGTCTGTAAGTTTCGATATCACAGACAGGGATCTCAGAGTGTTGGATATCAGTGACGGATATGTGAGTGTTGGATATCAGTGAGAGGGATCTGTGAATGTTGGCTATCAGTAACAGGATCTGTGAGTGTTCGAAATCAGTGAAACGGATCTGCAAGTGTTCGATATCCGTGACAGGGTTCTGTCACTGTTCGATATCAGTGACAGGGATCTGTGAGTATTCGACATCAGTGACATGGATATGTGAGTATTCCATATCGGTGACTGTGATCTATGAATGTTCGACATCAGTGACATGGATCTGTGAGTATTCAATATCTGCGCCAGGGATCGGTGAGTGTTCTATATCAGTAATGGATGAGTGACTGTACGATATTAGTGACAGAAATCTGTGAGTGTTTGATATCAGTGTCAGGGACCTGTGATAGTTCGATGTGAGCAACGTGGTTCTGTCAGTGTTCGATATCAGTAACAGGGAGCTGAGAGATCTCGATATCAGTTACAGAGCGTCTTGAGTGTTTGGTATCAATAACAGGGAGTTTTGCAACTTTGATATCAGAACTAGGATCTGTGAGTATTCGATATCAGTGACAGAGAGCTGTGAGTGTTCGATTTCAGTAACAGGGAGCTGAGAGATCTCAATATCAGTTACAGAGAGCTGTGAGTGTTCAATATCTGTGACCGGGTTCTGTCGGTGTTTGATATCACAGACAGGGATCTCTGAGTGTTGGATATCAGTGACAGGGATTGTGTCAGTGTTCGATATCAGTGACAAGAATCTGTGAGAGTTCGATATGAGCGACAGGGATCTGTGAGTGTTTGATATCAGAAATGGATTGGTGACTGTACGATATCAGTGACATGGATCTGTGAGTATTCGATATCAGTGACAGGGATCTGTGAGTATTCAATATCAGTGACTTGGATCGTTGAATGTTCGATATCAGTGACAGGAATCTTTGAGTGTTCGATATCAGTGACAGGGATCTGTGAGTATTCGATATCAGTGACAGGGATCTGTCAGTATTCGATATCAGTGACAGGGATCTGTGAGTATTCGATATCAGTGACAGGGATCTGTCAGTATTCGATATCAGTGACATGGATCGGTGAGTGTTCAATATCAGTAATGAATGAGTGACTGTACGATATTTGTGACAGATCTGTGAGTGTTTGATATCAGTGACAGGGATCTCTGAGTGCTCGACTTCTGTGACAGGGATTGGTGAGTGTTTGAAATGAGGGAGTGGGATCTGTGAGTGTTCGATATCAGTGACATTGATCTGTAAGTGTTCGATATCCGTGACAGGGATCGGGGAATGTTCTATATCCGTAGAGGAATCTGTGGGTTTTCGATATCACAGACAGGGATCTCTGAGTGTTGGATATCAATGACAGGGATCTGTGAGTGTTGGATATCAGTGAGAGGGATCTGTGAGAGTTTGATATAAGTGACAGATTGGTGAGTGTTGGATATCAGTGATAGGGATCTGTGAGTACTTGATATCAGTGACAGGGACTGTGTCAGTGTTCGATATCAGTGACAAGAATCTGTGAGAGTTCGATATGAGCGACAGGGATCTGTGAGTGTTTGATATCAGAAATGGATTGGTGACTGTACGATATCAGTGACATGGATCTGTGAGTATTCAATATCAGTGACTTGGATCGTTGAATGTTCGATATCAGTGACAGGAATCTTTGAGTGTTCGATATCAGTGACAGGGATCTTAGAATGTTCGATATCAGTGACAGGAATCTGTGAGTGTTCGATATCAGTGACACGGATCTGTAAGTGTTCGATATCCGTGACAGGGTTCTGTCACTGTTCGATATCACAGTCAGGGATCTGTGAGTGTTGAATATCAGTGGCAGTGATCTGTGAGTGTTGGATATCAGTGACATGGATCTGTGAGTATTCGATATCAGTGACAGGGATCTTAGAATGTTCGATATCAGTGACAGGAATCTGTGAGTGTTCGATATCAGAGACACGGATCTGTGAGTGTTTGATATCAGCGACAGGGATCTGTGAGTGTTCGATATCAGCGACAGGGAGCTGAGAGATCTCAATATCAGTTACAGAGTGCTGTGAGTGTTCAATATCTGTGACAGGGTTCTGTCGGTGTTTGATATCACAGACAGGGATCTGTGAGTGCTCGATATCAGTTACAGGGATCTGTGAGTGCTCGATATCAGTTACAGGGATCTGTGAGTGCTCAATATCAGTTACAGGGATCTGTGAGTGCTCGATATCAGTTACAGGGATCTGTGAGTGTTCAATATCAGTGAAAGATATCTGTGATTGTTCGATATCACTGAGAAGAATTCTGTCAGTGTTCGATATCAGTGACATGGATCTGTGAGTGTTCGATATCTGTGACAGAGATCGGGAGTGTTCGATATCAGTAGAGGGGTCTGTAAGTTTCGATATCACAGACAGGGATCTCTGAGTGTTGGATATCAGTGACAGGGATATGTGAGTATTCGATATCAGTGACAGGGATCTGTGAGTATTGGATATCCGTGACAGGGATCGGTGAGTGTTCGATATCAGTGACAGGGATCTGTGAGTATTCGATATCAGTGACAGGGATCGGTGAGTATTCGATATCAGTGACAGGGATCGGTGAGTGTTCGATATCAGTAATGAATGAGTGACTGTACGATATTAGTGACAGAGATATGTGAGTGTTTGATATCAGTGACAGGGACACTGTCAGTGTTCCACATCAGTGACATGGATCTGATAGTGCTCGACTTCAGTGACAGGAATTGGTGAGTATTCGAAATCAGGGCGTGGGATCTGTGAGTGTTCGATATCAGTGACAGGGTTCTGTCACTGTTCGATATCAGTGACAGGGATCTGTGAGTATTGGATATCAGTTACAGGGATCGGTGAGTGTTCTATATCCGTAGAGGGATCTTTTGGTTTTCGATATCACAGACAGGGATCACTGAGTATTCGTATCCGTGACAGGGTTCTGTCACTGTTCGATATCACAGTCAGGGATCCGTGAGTGTTGAATATCAGTGGCAGTGATCTGTGAGTTTGGATATCCGTGACAGGGATCGGCGAATGTTCTATATCCGTAGAGGGAACTGTTGGTTTTCGATATCACAGACAGGGATCTCTGAGTGTTGGATATCAGTGACAGGGATCTGTGAGTGTTCGATATCAATGACAGGGTTCTGTCACTTTTCGATATCACAGACAGGGATCTGTGAGTATTCGTATCCGTGTCAGGGTTCCGTCACTTTTCGATATCACAGACAGCGATCTGTGAGTATTCGTATCCGTGACAGGGTTCTGTCAGTGTTCGATATCACAGTCAGGGATCTGTGAGTGTTGAATATCAGTGGCAGTGATCTGTGAGTTTGGATAACCGTGACAGGGATCGGCGAATGTTCTATATCCGTAGAGGGATCTGTTGGTTTTCGATATCACAGACAGGGATCTCTGAGTGTTGGATATCAGTGACAGGGATCTGTGAGTGTTCGATATCAATGACAGGGATTTTGTCAGTGTTCGATATCAGTGACACGAATCTGTGAGAGTTCGTTATGAGCGACAGGGATCTGTGAGTGTTTGATATCAGAAATGGATTGGTGACTGTACGATATCAGTGACATGGATCTGTGAGTATTCGATATCAGTGACTCGGATCGTTGAATGTTCGATATCAGTGACAGGAATCTGTGAGTGTTCGATATCAGTGACAGGGATCTGTAAGTATTCGATATCAGTTACAGGGATCTGTGAGTGTTCAATATCAGTGAAAGATATCTGTGATTGTTCGATATCACTGAGAAGAATTCTGTCAGTGTTCGATATCAGTGACATGGATCTGTGAGTGTTCGATATCTGTGACAGAGATCGGGAGTGTTCGATATCAGTAGAGGGGTCTGTAAGTTTCGATATCACAGACAGGGATCTCTGAGTGTTGGATATCAGTGACAGGGATATGTGAGTATTCGATATCAGTGACAGGGATCTGTGAGTATTCGATATCAGTGACAGGGATCGGTGAGTGTTCGATATCAGTAATGAATGAGTGACTGTACGATATTAGTGACAGAGATATGTGAGTGTTTGATATCAGTGACAGGGACACTGTCAGTGTTCCATATCAGTCAGAGGGATCTGTGAGTGCTCGACTTCAGTGACAGGGATTGGTGAGTATTCGAAATCAGGGCGTGGGATCTGTGAGTGTTCGATATCAGTGACAGTGATCTGTAAGTGTTCGACATCCGTGACAGGGATCGGGGAAAGTTCTATATCCGTTGAGGGATCTGTGGGTTTTTGATATCACAGACAGGGATCTTGAGTGTTAGATATCAATGACAGGGATCTGTGAGTGTTCGATATCAGAGACACGGATCTGTGAGTGTTTGATATCAGCGACATGGATCTGTGAGTGTTCGATATCAGCGACAGGGAGCTGAGTGATCTCAATATCCGTTACAGAGTGCTGTGATCGTTCAATATCTGTGACAGGGTTCTGTCGGTGTTTGATATCACAGACAGGGATCTGTGAGTGCTCGATATCAGTTACAGGGATCTGTGAGCGCTCGATATCAGTTACAGGGATCTGTGAGTGCTCGATATCAGTTACAGGGATCTGTGAGTGTTCAATATCAGTGAAAGATATCTGTGATTGTTCGATATCACTGAGAAGAATTCTGTCAGTGTTCGATATCAGTGACATGGATCTGTGAGTGTTCGATATCTGTGACAGAGATCGGGAGTGTTCGATATCAGTAGAGGGGTCTGTAAGTTTCGATATCACAGACAGGGATATCTGAGTGTTGGATATCAGTGACAGGGATATGTGAGTATTCGATATCAGTGACAGGGATCTGTGAGTATTGGATATCCGTGACATGGATCTGTGAGTGTTCGATATCTGTGACAGAGATCGGGAGTGTTCGATATCAGTAGAGGGGTCTGTAAGTTTCGATATCACAGACAGGGATATCTGAGTGTTGGATATCAGTGACAGGGATATGTGAGTATTCGATATCAGTGACAGGGATCTGTCAGTATTCGATATCAGTGACATGGATCGGTGAGTGTTCAATATCAGTAATGAATGAGTGACTGTACAATATTAGTGACAGAGATCTGTGAGTGTATGATATCAGTGACAGGGACACTGTCAGTGTTCCATATCAGTCAGAGGGATCTGTGAGTGCTCGACTTCAGTGACAGGGATTGGTGAGTATTCGAAATCAGGGCGTGGGATCTGTGAGTGTTCGATATCAGTGACAGTGATCTGTAAGTGTTCGATATCCGTGACAGGGATCGGTGAGTGTTCTATATCAGTAATGGATGAGTGACTGTACGATATTAGTGACAGAAATCTGTGAGTGTTTGATATCAGTGTCAGGGACACTGTCAGTGTTCCATATCAGTGAGACGGATCTGTGAGTGCTCGACTTCAGTGACAGGGATCGGTGAGTGTTCGATATCAGTAATGGATCAGTGAGTGTTCGAAATCAGGGCGTGTGATCTGTGAGTGTTCAAAAGCAGTGACTGGGATCTGTGAGTGTTCGATATCAGTAATGGATCAGTGAGTGTTCGATATTAGTGACAGGGATCGGTGAGTGTTCGATATCAGTAATGGATCAGTGAGTGTTCGATATTAGTGACAGAGATCGGTGAGTGTTTGATATCAGTGACAGGGACACTGTCAGTGTTCAATATCAGTGACATGGATTTGTGAGTGCTCGACTTCAGTGACAGGGATTCGTGTGTTCGAAATCAGGGTCTCTGATCTGTGAGTGTTCGATATCAGTGACTGGGATCTATGAATGTTCGACATCAGTTACAGAAATCTGTGAGTGTTCGATATCAGTGAGAGTGATCTGTGAGGGTTCGATATCAGTGACAGGGACTGTGTCAGTGTTCTATATCAGTGACAAGTATCTGTGAGAGTTCAATATGAGCGACAGGGATCTGTGAGTGTTTGATATCAGAAATGGATTGGTGACTGTATGATATCAGTGACAGGGACACTGTCAGTGTTCAATATCAGTGACATGGATCTGTGAGTGCTCGACTTCAGTGACAGGGATTGGTGAGTATTCAAAATCAGGGCGTGGGATCTGTGAGTGTTTGATATCAGTGACAGGGATCTGTAAGTGTTCGATATCCGTGACAGGGATCGGAGAATGTTTTATATCCGTAGAGGAATCTGTTGGTTTTCGATATCAGTGACAGGGATTGTGTCAGTGTTCGATATCTGTGACAAGAATTGTGAGAGTTCAATATTGGCGACAGTGATCTTTGATATCAGAAATGGATTGGTGACTGTACGATATCAGTGACATGGATCTGTGAGTATTTGATATCAGTGATTCGGATTGTTGAATGTTCGATATCAGTGACAGGGATCTGTGAGTATTCGATATCAGTGACTCGGATCGGTGAGTGTTCGATATCAGTAATGGATGAGTGACTGTACGATATCAGTGACATGAATCTGTGAGTATTTGATATCAGTAATTCGGATCGTTGAATGTTCGATATCACAGTCAGGGATCTGTGAGTGTTGAATATCAGTGGCAGTGATCTGTGAGTTTTGGATATCAGTGACAGAGATCTGTGAGTGTTCGATATCAGCGACAGGGATCTGTGAGTGTTCAATATCAGCGACAGGGATCTGTGAGTGTTCGATATCAGAGACACGGATCTGTGAGTGTTTGATATCAGCGACAGGGATCTGTGAGTGTTCGATATCAGCGACAGGGATCTGTGAGTGTTCGATATCAGTGACACGGATCTGTAAGTGTTCGATATCCGTGACAGGGTTCTGTCACTGTTCGATATCACAGACAGGTATCTGTGAGTATTCGTATCCGTGACAGGGTTCTGTCACTGTTCGATATCACAGACAGGGATCTGTGGGTATTCGTATCCGTGACAGGGTTCTGTCAGTGTTCAATATCACAGTCAGGGATCTGTGAGTGTTGAATATCAGTGGCAGTGATCTGTGAGTTTGGATATCCGTGACAGGGATCGGCGAATGTTCTATATCCGTAGAGGGATCTGTTGGTTTTCGATATCACAGACAGGGATCTCTGAGTGTTGGATATCAGTGACAGGGATCTGTGAGTGTTCGATATCAATGACAGGGATTTTGTCAGTGTTCGATATCAGTGACACGAATCTGTGAGTGTTCTATATTAGTGACAGAGATCTGTGAGTGTTGGATATCAGTGACAGGGATCTTTGATAGTTCGATGTGAGCAACGTGGTTCTGTCAGTGTTCGATATCAGTAACAGGGAGCTGAGAGATCTCGATATCAGTTACAGAGAGTCTTGAGTGTTTGGTATCAATAACAGGGAGTTTTGCAACTTTGATATCAGAACTAGGATCTGTGAGTGTTCGATATCAGTGACAGGAATTCTGACAGTGTTCCATATCAGTGAGAGGGATCTGTGAGTGCTCGACTTCAGTGACAGGGATCGGTGAGTGTTCGATATCAGTAATGGATCGGTGAGTGTTCGATATTAGTGACAGAGATCGGTGAGTGTTTGAAAGCAGTGACAGGGACACTGTCAGTGTTCAAAATCAGTGACATGGATCTGTGAGTGCTCGACTTCAGTGACAGGGATTGGTGAGTGTTCGAAATCAGGGTGTCTGATCTGTGTGTGTTCGATATCAGTGACAGGGACTGTGTCAGTGTTCTATATCAGTGACAAGAATCTGTGAGAGTTCGATATGAGCGACAGGGATCTGTGAGTGTTTGATATCAGAAATGGATTGGTGACTGTATGATATCAGTGACAGGGACACTGTCAGTGTTCAATATCAGTTACAGGTATCTGTGAGTGCTCGATATCAGTTACAGGGATCTATGAGTGTTCAATATCAGTGAAAGATATCTGTGATTGTTCGATATCACTGAGAAGAATTCTGTCAGTGTTCGATATCAGTGACATGGATCTGTGAGTGTTCGATATCTGTGACAGAGATCGGGAGTGTTCGATATCAGTAGAGGGGTCTGTAAGTTTCGATATCACAGACAGGGATCTCAGAGTGTTGGATATCAGTGACGGATATGTGAGTGTTGGATATCAGTGAGAGGGATCTGTGAATGTTGGCTATCAGTAACAGGATCTGTGAGTGTTCGAAATCAGTGAAACGGATCTGCAAGTGTTCGATATCCGTGACAGGGTTCTGTCACTGTTCGATATCAGTGACAGGGATCTGTGAGTATTCGACATCAGTGACATGGATATGTGAGTATTCCATATCGGTGACTGTGATCTATGAATGTTCGACATCAGTGACATGGATCTGTGAGTATTCAATATCTGCGCCAGGGATCGGTGAGTGTTCTATATCAGTAATGGATGAGTGACTGTACGATATTAGTGACAGAAATCTGTGAGTGTTTGATATCAGTGTCAGGGACCTGTGATAGTTCGATGTGAGCAACGTGGTTCTGTCAGTGTTCGATATCAGTAACAGGGAGCTGAGAGATCTCGATATCAGTTACAGAGCGTCTTGAGTGTTTGGTATCAATAACAGGGAGTTTTGCAACTTTGATATCAGAACTAGGATCTGTGAGTATTCGATATCAGTGACAGAGAGCTGTGAGTGTTCGATTTCAGTAACAGGGAGCTGAGAGATCTCAATATCAGTTACAGAGAGCTGTGAGTGTTCAATATCTGTGACCGGGTTCTGTCGGTGTTTGATATCACAGACAGGGATCTCTGAGTGTTGGATATCAGTGACAGGGATTGTGTCAGTGTTCGATATCAGTGACAAGAATCTGTGAGAGTTCGATATGAGCGACAGGGATCTGTGAGTGTTTGATATCAGAAATGGATTGGTGACTGTACGATATCAGTGACATGGATCTGTGAGTATTCAATATCAGTGACTTGGATCGTTGAATGTTCGATATCAGTGACAGGAATCTTTGAGTGTTCGATATCAGTGACAGGGATCTGTGAGTATTCGATATCAGTGACAGGGATCTGTCAGTATTCGATATCAGTGACAGGGATCTGTGAGTATTCGATATCAGTGACAGGGATCTGTCAGTATTCGATATCAGTGACATGGATCGGTGAGTGTTCAATATCAGTAATGAATGAGTGACTGTACGATATTTGTGACAGATCTGTGAGTGTTTGATATCAGTGACAGGGATCTCTGAGTGCTCGACTTCTGTGACAGGGATTGGTGAGTGTTTGAAATGAGGGAGTGGGATCTGTGAGTGTTCGATATCAGTGACATTGATCTGTAAGTGTTCGATATCCGTGACAGGGATCGGGGAATGTTCTATATCCGTAGAGGAATCTGTGGGTTTTCGATATCACAGACAGGGATCTCTGAGTGTTGGATATCAATGACAGGGATCTGTGAGTGTTGGATATCAGTGAGAGGGATCTGTGAGAGTTTGATATAAGTGACAGATTGGTGAGTGTTGGATATCAGTGATAGGGATCTGTGAGTACTTGATATCAGTGACAGGGACTGTGTCAGTGTTCGATATCAGTGACAAGAATCTGTGAGAGTTCGATATGAGCGACAGGGATCTGTGAGTGTTTGATATCAGAAATGGATTGGTGACTGTACGATATCAGTGACATGGATCTGTGAGTATTCAATATCAGTGACTTGGATCGTTGAATGTTCGATATCAGTGACAGGAATCTTTGAGTGTTCGATATCAGTGACAGGGATCTTAGAATGTTCGATATCAGTGACAGGAATCTGTGAGTGTTCGATATCAGTGACACGGATCTGTAAGTGTTCGATATCCGTGACAGGGTTCTGTCACTGTTCGATATCACAGTCAGGGATCTGTGAGTGTTGAATATCAGTGGCAGTGATCTGTGAGTGTTGGATATCAGTGACATGGATCTGTGAGTATTCGATATCAGTGACAGGGATCTTAGAATGTTCGATATCAGTGACAGTAATCTGTGAGTGTTCGATATCAGAGACACGGATCTGTGAGTGTTTGATATCAGCGACAGGGATCTGTGAGTGTTCGATATCAGCGACAGGGAGCTGAGAGATCTCAATATCAGTTACAGAGTGCTGTGAGTGTTCAATATCTGTGACAGGGTTCTGTCGGTGTTTGATATCACAGACAGGGATCTGTGAGTGCTCGATATCAATGACAGGGTTCTGTCACTTTTCGATATCACAGACAGGGATCTGTGAGTATTCGTATCCGTGACAGGGTTCCGTCACTTTTCGATATCACAGACAGCGATCTGTGAGTATTCGTATCCGTGACAGGGTTCTGTCAGTGTTGAATATCACAGACAGGGATCTGTGAGTGCTCGATATCAGTTACAGGGATCTGTGAGTACTCGATATCAGTTACAGGGATCTGTGAGTGCTCAATATCAGTTACAGGGATCTGTGAGTGCTCGATATCAGTTACAGGGATCTGTGAGTGTTCAATATCAGTGAAAGATATCTGTGATTGTTCGATATCACTGAGAAGAATTCTGTCAGTGTTCGATATCAGTGACATGGATCTGTGAGTGTTCGATATCTGTGACAGAGATCGGGAGTGTTCGATATCAGTAGAGGGGTCTGTAAGTTTCGATATCACAGACAGGGATCTCTGAGTGTTGGATATCAGTGACAGGGATATGTGAGTATTCGATATCAGTGACAGGGATCTGTGAGTATTGGATATCCGTGACAGGGATCGGTGAGTGTTCGATATCAGTGACAGGGATCTGTGAGTATTCGATATCAGTGACAGGGATCGGTGAGTATTCGATATCAGTGACAGGGATCGGTGAGTGTTCGATATCAGTAATGAATGAGTGACTGTACGATATTAGTGACAGACATATGTGAGTGTTTGATATCAGTGACAGGGACACTGTCAGTGTTCCACATCAGTGACATGGATCTGATAGTGCTCGACTTCAGTGACAGGAATTGGTGAGTATTCGAAATCAGGGCGTGGGATCTGTGAGTGTTCGATATCAGTGACAGGGATCTGTGAGTATTGGATATCAGTTACAGGGATCGGTGAGTGTTCTATATCCGTAGAGGGATCTTTTGGTTTTCGATATCACAGACAGGGATCTCTGAGTATTCGTATCCGTGACAGGGTTCTGTCACTGTTCGATATCACAGTCAGGGATCCGTGAGTGTTGAATATCAGTGGCAGTGATCTGTGAGTTTGGATATCCGTGACAGGGATCGGCGAATGTTCTATATCCGTAGAGGGAACTGTTGGTTTTCGATATCACAGACAGGGATCTCTGAGTGTTGGATATCAGTGACAGGGATCTGTGAGTGTTCGATATCAATGACAGGGTTCTGTCACTTTTCGATATCACAGACAGGGATCTGTGAGTATTCGTATCCGTGACAGGGTTCCGTCACTTTTCGATATCACAGACAGCGATCTGTGAGTATTCGTATCCGTGACAGGGTTCTGTCAGTGTTCGATATCACAGTCAGGGATCTGTGAGTGTTGAATATCAGTGGCAGTGATCTGTGAGTTTGGATAACCGTGACAGGGATCGGCGAATGTTCTATATCCGTAGAGGGATCTGTTGGTTTTCGATATCACAGACAGGGATCTCTGAGTGTTGGATATCAGTGACAGGGATCTGTGAGTGTACGATATCAATGACAGGGATTTTGTCAGTGTTATATATCAGTGACACGAATCTGTGAGAGTTCGATATGAGCGACAGGGATCTGTGAGTGTTTGATATCAGAAATGGATTGGTGACTGTACGATATCAGTGACATGGATCTGTGAGTATTCGATATCAGTGACTCGGATCGTTGAATGTTCGATATCAGTGACAGGAATCTGTGAGTGTTCGATATCAGTGACAGGGATCTGTAAGTATTCGATATCAGTTACAGGGATCTGTGAGTGTTCAATATCAGTGAAAGATATCTGTGATTGTTCGATATCACTGAGAAGAATTCTGTCAGTGTTCGATATCAGTGACATGGATCTGTGAGTGTTCGATATCTGTGACAGAGATCGGGATTGTTCGATATCAGTAGAGGGGTCTGTAAGTTTCGATATCACAGACAGGGATCTCTGAGTGTTGGATATCAGTGACAGGGATATGTGAGTATTCGATATCAGTGACAGGGATCTGTGAGTATTCGATATCAGTGACAGGGATCGGTGAGTGTTCGATATCAGTAATGAATGAGTGACTGTACGATATTAGTGACAGAGATATGTGAGTGTTTGATATCAGTGACAGGGACACTGTCAGTGTTCCATATCAGTCAGAGGGATCTGTGAGTGCTCGACTTCAGTGACAGGGATTGGTGAGTATTCGAAATCAGGGCGTGGGATCTGTGAGTGTTCGATATCAGTGACAGTGATCTGTAAGTGTTCGATATCCGTGACAGGGATCGGGGAATGTTCTATATCCGTTGAGGGATCTGTGGGTTTTCGATATCACAGACAGG
Organism: Hemitrygon akajei; assembly: GCF_048418815.1. NCBI lineage: Eukaryota > Metazoa > Chordata > Chondrichthyes > Myliobatiformes > Dasyatidae > Hemitrygon > Hemitrygon akajei. The sequence continues at coordinate 62,591,567 of NC_133134.1, read as the reverse complement.
GATCTCTGAGTGTTAGATATCAATGACAGGGATCTGTGAGTGTTCGATATCAGAGACACGGATCTGTGAGTGTTTGATATCAGCGACATGGATCTGTGAGTGTTCGATATCAGCGACAGGGAGCTGAGTGATCTCAATATCAGTTACAGAGTGCTGTGATCGTTCAATATCTGTGACAGGGTTCTGTCGGTGTTTGATATCACAGACAGGGATCTGTGAGTGCTCGATATCAGTTACAGGGATCTGTGAGTGCTCGATATCAGTTACAGGGATCTGTGAGTGCTCGATATCAGTTACAGGGATCTGTGAGTGTTCAATATCAGTGAAAGATATCTGTGATTGTTCGATATCACTGAGAAGAATTCTGTCAGTGTTCGATATCAGTGACATGGATCTGTGAGTGTTCGATATCTGTGACAGAGATCGGGAGTGTTCGATATCAGTAGAGGGGTCTGTAAGTTTCGATATCACAGACAGGGATCTCAGAGTGTTGGATATCAGTGACAGGGATATGTGAGTGTTGGATATCAGTGAGAGGGATCTGTGAATGTTGGCTATCAGTAACAGGATCTGTGAGTATTCGAAATCAGTGAGACGGATCTGCAAGTGTTCGATATCCGTGACAGGGTTCTGTCACTGTTCGATATCAGTGACAGGGATCTGTGAGTATTCGATATCAGTGACAGGGATCGGTGAGTGTTCGATATCAGTAATGAATGAGTGACTGTACGATATTTGTGACAGATCTGTGAGTGTTTGATATCAGTGACAGGGACACTGTCAGTGTTCCATATCAGTGACATGGATCTGTGAGTGCTCGTCTTCAGTGACAGGGATTGGTGAGTGTTCGAAATCAGGGCGTGGGATCTGTGAGTGTTCGATATCAGTGACTGGGATCTATGAATGTTCGACATCAGTGACAGGAATCTTTGAGTGTTCGATATCAGTGAGAGTGATCTGTGAGTGTTGGATATCAGTGACAGGGATCTGTAAATGTTTGATATCAGTAATGGACCTGTGAGTGTTTGATTCAGTAATGGCTCTGTGAATGTTCGATATCAGTGCCAGACGACTGTGAGTGTTCGATATCAGTAACAGAGTTGTGAGTGTCTAATATCAGTAAAGGAGTTGTGAGTATTTGATATCAGTACCTTTGAGTTGGGACTGTTCAATATCAGTGACAGAGATCTCTCGGTTTTTAATATCAGTGACAGGGATATTTGACTGTTCTATATCAGTGAGTGGGATCTGTGAGTGTTCGATATTACTGACAGGGATTCATGACTGTTCTATATCAGTGAGTGGGATCTGGGAGTGTTCGATATCCGTGACAAGGTTCTGTCTGTGTTTGATATCACAGACAGGGATCTGTGAGTGTTGGATATCAGTGACATGGATCTGTGAGTATTCGATATCAGTGACAGGGATCTTAGAATGTTCGATATCAGTAACAGGAATCTGTGAGTGTTCGATATCAGTGACACGGATCTGTAAGTGTTCAATATCTGTGACAGGGTTCTGTCGGTGTTTGATATCACAGACAGGGATCTGTGAGTGCTCGATATCAGTTACAGGGATCTGTGAGTGCTCGATATCAGTTACAGGGATCTGTGAGTGCTCGATATCAGTTACAGGGATCTGTGAGTGTTCAATATCAGTGAAAGATATCTGTGATTGTTCGATATCACTGAGAAGAATTCTGTCAGTGTTCGATATCAGTGACATGGATCTGTGAGTGTTCGATATCTGTGACAGAGATCGGGAGTGTTCGATATCAGTAGAGGGGTCTGTAAGTTTCGATATCACAGACAGGGATATCTGAGTGTTGGATATCAGTGACAGGGATATGTGAGTATTCGATATCAGTGACAGGGATCTGTGAGTATTGGATATCAGTGACAGGGATCGGTGAGTGTTCGATATCAGTAATGAATGAGTGACTGTACGATATTAGTGACAGAGATCTGTGAGTGTTTGATATCAGTGACAGGGACACTGTCAGTGTTCCACATCAGTGACATGGATCTGTGAGTGCTCGACTTCAGTGACAGGGATTGGTGAGTATTCGAAATCAGGGCGTGGGATCTGTGAGTGTTCGATATCAGTGACAGGGTTCTGTCACTGTTCGATATCAGTGACAGGGATCTGTGAGTATTGGATATCAGTGACAGGGATCGGTGAGTGTTTGATATCAGTGACAGGGATCGGTGAGTGTTCGATATCAGTGACAGGGTTCTGTCACTTTTCGATATCACAGACAGGGATCTGTGAGTATTCGTATCCATGACAGGGTTCTGTCACTTTTCGATATCACAGACAGCGATCTGTGAGTATTCGTATCCGTGACAGGGTTCTGTCAGTGTTCGATATCACAGTCAGGGATCTGTGGGTGTTGAATATCAGTGGCAGTGATCTGTGAGTTTGGATATCCGTGACAGGGATCGGCGAATGTTCTATATCCTTAGAGGGATCTGTTGGTTTTCGATATCACAGACAGGGATCTCTGAGTGTTGGATATCAGTGACAGGGATCTGTGAGTGTTCGATATCAATGACAGGGTTCTGTCACTTTTCGATATCACAGACAGGGATCTGTGAGTATTCGTATCCGTGACAGGGTTCCGTCACTTTTCGATATCACAGACAGCGATCTGTGAGTATTCGTATCCGTGACAGGGTTCTGTCAGTGTTCGATATCACAGTCAGGGATCTGTGAGTGTTGAATATCAGTGGCAGTGATCTGTGAGTTTGGATATCCGTGACAGGGATGGGCAAATGTTCTATATCCGTAGAGGGATCTGTTGGTTTTCGATATCACAGACAGGGATCTCTGAGTGTTGGATATCAGTGACAGGGATCTGTGAGTGTTCGATATCAATGACAGGGATTTTGTCAGTGTTCGATATCAGTGACACGAATCTGTGAGATTTCGATATGAGCGACAGGGATCTGTGAGTGTTTGATATCAGAAATGGATTGGTGACTGTACGATATCAGTAACATGGATCTGTGAGTATTCGATATCAGTGACTCGGATCGTTGAATGTTCGATATCAGTGACAGGAATCTGTGAGTGTTCGATATCAGTGACAGGGATCTGTGAGTATTCGATATCAGTGACAGGGATCTGTCAGTATTCGATATCAGTGACAGGGATCTGTCAGTATTCGATATCAGTGACATGGATCGGTGAGTGTTCAATATCAGTAATGAATGAGTGACTGTACAATATTAGTGACAGAGATCTGTGAGTGTTTGATATCAGTGACAGGGACACTGTCAGTGTTCCATATCAGTCAGAGGGATCTGTGAGTGCTCGACTTCAGTGACAGGGATTGGTGAGTATTCGAAATCAGGGCGTGGGATCTGTGAGTGTTCGATATCAGTGACAGTGATCTGTAAGTGTTCGATATCCGTGACAGGGATCGGGGAATGTTCTATATCCGTTGAGGGATCTGTGGGTTTTCCATATCACAGACAGGGATCTCTGAGTGTTAGATATCAATGACAGGGATCTGTGAGTGTTGGATATCAGTGAGAGGGATCTGTGAGAGTTTGATATAAGTGACAGATTTGTGAGTGTTGGATATCAGTGATAGGGATCTGTGAGTGCTTGATATCAGTGACAGGGACTGTGTCAGTGTTCGATATCAGTGACAGGAATCTGTGAGAGTTCAATATGAGTGACAGGGATCTGTGAGTGTTTGATATCAGAAATGGATTTGTGACTGTACGATATCAGTGTCATGGATCTGTGAGTTTTCGATATCAGTAACCGGGATCTTTGACTGTTCAATATCAGTGACAGGAATCTGTGAGTGTTCGATATCAGTGACAGGGATCAGTGTATGTTTGAAATCATGGCGTCGGATCTGTGAGTGTTCTATATCAGTGACAGGGATCTCTGAGTGTTCGATATCAGTAATGGATCGGTGAGTGTTCAATATTAGTGACAGAGATCTGTGTGTGTTCGATATCAGTAACAGTCATTCTGTCAGTGTTCCATATCAGTGAGAGGGATCTGTGAGTGCTCGACTTCAGTGACAGGGATCGGTGAGTGTTCGATATCAGTAATGGATCGGCAAGTGTTCTATATTAGTGTCAGAAATCGGTGAGGGTTTGATATCAGTGACAGGGACACTGTCAGTGTTCCATATCAGTGACATGGATCTGTGAGTGTTCGACTTCAGTGACAGGGATCTCTGAGTGTTCGATATCAGTGACAGGGATCTGTAAGTGTTATATATCCGTGACAGGGATTGGGGAATGTTCTATATCAGTATAGGGATCTGTGGATTTTCGAAATCACAGACAGGGATCTCTGAGTGTTGGATATCAGTGATAGGGATCTGTGAGTGCTTGATATCAGTGACAGGGACTGTGTCAGTGTTCGATATCAGTGACAGGAATCTGTGAGTGTTCGATATCAGTGACTGGGATCTGTGAATGATTGATATCAGTGACAGGAATCTGTGAGTGTTCGATATCAGTGACAGGGATCTTAGAATGTTCGATATCAGTGACAGGAATCTGTGAGTGTTCGATATCAGTGACACGGATCTGTAAGTGTTCGATATCCGTGACAGGGTTCTGTCACTGTTCGATATCACAGTCAGTGATCTGTGAGTGTTGAATATCATTGGCAGTGATCTGTGAGTTTTGGATATCAGTGACAGGGATCTGTGAGTGTTCAATATCAGCGACAGGGATCTGTGAGTGTTCGATATCAGAGACACGGATCTGTGAGTGTTTGATATCAGCGACAGGGATCTGTGAGTGTTTGATATCAGCGACAGGGAGCTGAGAGATCTCAATATCAGTTACAGAGAGCTGTGAGTGTTCAATATCTGTGACAGGGTTCTGTCGGTGTTTGATATCACAGACAGGGATCTGTGAGTGCTCGATATCAGTTACAGGGATCTGTGAGTGCTCGATATCAGTTACAGGGATCTGTTAGTGCTCGATATCAGTTACAGGGATCTGTGAGTGTTCAATATCAGTGAAAGATATCTGTGATGGTTCGATATCACTGAGAAGAATTCTGTCAGTGTTCGATATCAGTGACATGGATCTGTGAGTGTTCGATATCTGTGACAGAGATCGGGAGTGTTCGATATCAGTAGAGGGGTCTGTAAGTTTCGATATCACAGACAGGGATCTCTGAGTGTTGGATATCAGTGACAGGGATATGTGAGTATTCGATATCAGTGACAGGGATCTGTGAGTATTGGATATCAGTGACAGGGATCGGTGAGTGTTCGATATCAGTAATGAATGAGTGACTGTACGATATTAGTGACAGAGATATGTGAGTGTTTGATATCAGTGACAGGGACACTGTCAGTGTTCCACATCAGTGACATGGATCTGATAGTGCTCGACTTCAGTGACAGGGATTGGTGAGTATTCGAAATCAGGGCGTGGGATCTGTGAGTGTTCGATATCAGTGACAGGGATCTGTGAGTATTCGATATCAGTGACAGGGATCTGTGAGTATTGGATATCAGTGACAGGGATCGGTGAGTGTTTGATATCAGTGACAGGGTTCTGTCACTTTTCGATATCACAGACAGGGATCTGTGAGTATTCGTATCCATGACAGGGTTCTGTCACTGTTCGATATCACAGTCAGGGATCCGTGAGTGTTGAATATCAGTGGCAGTGATCTGTGAGTTTGGATATCCGTGACAGGGATCGGCGAATGTTCTATATCCGTAGAGGGATCTGTTGGTTTTCGATATCACAGACAGGGATCTCTGAGTGTTGGATATCAGTGACAGGGATCTGTGAGTGTTCGATATCAATGACAGGGTTCTGTCACTTTTCGATATCACAGACAGGGATCTTTGAGTATTCGTATCCGTGACAGGGTTCCGTCACTTTTCGATATCACAGACAGCGATCTGTGAGTATTCGTATCCGTGACAGGGTTCTGTCAGTGTTCGATATCACAGTCAGGGATCTGTGAGTGTTGAATATCAGTGGCAGTGATCTGTGAGTTTGGATAACCGTGACAGGGATCGGCGAATGTTCTATATCCGTAGAGGGATCTGTTGGTTTTCGATATCACAGACAGGGATCTCTGAGTGTTGGATATCAGTGACAGGGATCTGTGAGTGTACGATATCAATGACAGGGATTTTGTCAGTGTTCGATATCAGTGACACGAATCTGTGAGAGTTCGATATGAGCGACAGGGATCTGTGAGTGTTTGATATCAGAAATGGATTGGTGACTGTACGATATCAGTGACATGGATCTGTGAGTATTCGATATCAGTGACTCGGATCGTTGAATGTTCGATATCAGTGACAGGAATCTGTGAGTGTTCGATATCAGTGACAGGGATCTGTAAGTATTCGATATCAGTGACAGGGATCTGTGAGTGTTTGATATCAGTGACAGGGATCTGTCAGTATTCGATATCAGTGACATGGATTGGTGAGTGTTCAATATCAGTAATGAATGAGTGACTGTACAATATTAGTGACAGAGATCTGTGAGTGTTTGATATCAGTGACAGGGACACTGTCAGTGTTCCATATCAGTCAGAGGGATCTGTGAGTGCTCGACTTCAGTGACAGGGATTGGTGAGTATTCGAAATCAGGGCGTGGGATCTGTGAGTGTTCGATATCAGTGACAGGGATCTCTGAGTGTTAGATATCAATGACAGGAATCTGTGAGTGTTGGATATCAGTGAGAGGGATCTGTGAGAGTTTGATATAAGTGACAGATTTGTGAGTGTTGGATATCAGTGATAGGGATCTGTGAGAGTTCAATATGAGTGACAGGGATCTGTGAGTGTTCGATATCAGTGACTGGGACTGTGTCAGTGTTCGATATCAGTGACAGGAATCTGTGAGAGTTCGATATGAGTGACAGGGATCTTTGAGTGTTTGATATCAGTAATGGATCGGTGACTGTACGATATCAGTGACATGGATCTGTGAGTATTCAATATCAGTGACAGGGATCTTAGAATGTTCGATATCTGTGTCAGAGATCGGGAGTGTTCGATATCAGTAGCGGGGTCTGTAAGTTTCGATATCACAGACAGGGATCTCTGAGTGTTGGATATCAGTGACAGGGATCTGTGAGTGTTGAATATCAGTGGCAGTGATCTGTGAGTTTTGGATATCAGTGACAGGGATCTGTGAGTGTTCGATATCAGCGACAGGGATCTGTGAGTGTTCAATATCAGCGACAGGGATCTGTGAGTGTTCGATATCAGAGACACGGATCTGTGAGTGTTTGATATCAGCGACAGGGATCTGTGAGTGTTCGATATCAGCGACAGGGAGCTGAGAGATCTCAATATCAGTTACAGAGAGCTGTGAGTGTTCAATATCTGTGACAGGGTTCTGTCGGTGTTTGATATCACAGACAGGGATCTGTGAGTGCTCGATATCAGTTACAGGTATCTGTGAGTGCTCGATATCAGTTACAGGGATCTATGAGTGTTCAATATCAGTGAAAGATATCTGTGATTGTTCGATATCACTGAGAAGAATTCTGTCAGTGTTCGATATCAGTGACATGGATCTGTGAGTGTTCGATATCTGTGACAGAGATCGGGAGTGTTCGATATCAGTAGAGGGGTCTGTAAGTTTCGATATCACAGACAGGGATCTCAGAGTGTTGGATATCAGTGACAGGGATATGTGAGTGTTGGATATCAGTGAGAGGGATCTGTGAATGTTGGCTATCAGTAACAGGATCTGTGAGTGTTCGAAATCAGTGAAACGGATCTGCAAGTGTTCGATATCCGTGACAGGGTTCTGTCACTGTTCGATATCAGTGACAGGGATCTGTGAGTATTCGACATCAGTGACATGGATATGTGAGTATTCCATATCGGTGACTGTGATCTATGAATGTTCGACATCAGTGACATGGATCTGTGAGTATTCAATATCTGCGCCAGGGATCGGTGAGTGTTCTATATCAGTAATGGATGAGTGACTGTACGATATTAGTGACAGAAATCTGTGAGTGTTTGATATCAGTGTCAGGGACCTGTGATAGTTCGATGTGAGCAACGTGGTTCTGTCAGTGTTCGATATCAGTAACAGGGAGCTGAGAGATCTCGATATCAGTTACAGAGCGTCTTGAGTGTTTGGTATCAATAACAGGGTGTTTTGCAACTTTGATATCAGAACTAGGATCTGTGAGTGTTCGATATCAGTGACAGAGAGCTGTGAGTGTTCGATTTCAGTAACAGGGAGCTGAGAGATCTCAATATCAGTTACAGAGAGCTGTGAGTGTTCAATATCTGTGACCGGGTTCTGTCGGTGTTTGATATCACAGACAGGGATCTCTGAGTGTTGGATATCAGTGACAGGGATTGTGTCAGTGTTCGATATCAGTGACAAGAATCTGTGAGAGTTCGATATGAGCGACAGGGATCTGTGAGTGTTTGATATCAGAAATGGATTGGTGACTGTACGATATCAGTGACATGGATCTGTGAGTATTCAATATCAGTGACTTGGATCGTTGAATGTTCGATATCAGTGACAGGTATCTTTGAGTGTTCGATATCAGTGACAGGGATCTGTGAGTATTCGATATCAGTGACAGGGATCTGTCAGTATTCGATATTAGTGACAGGGATCTGTGAGTATTCGATATCAGTGACAGGGATCTGTCAGTATTCGATATCAGTGACATGGATCGGTGAGTGTTCAATATCAGTAATGAATGAGTGACTGTACGATATTTGTGACAGATCTGTGAGTGTTTGATATCAGTGACAGGGATCTCTGAGTGCTCGACTTCTGTGACAGGGATTGGTGAGTGTTTGAAATGAGGGAGTGGGATCTGTGAGTGTTCGATATCAGTGACATTGATCTGTAAGTGTTCGATATCCGTGACAGGGATCGGGGAATGTTCTATATCCGTAGAGGAATCTGTGGGTTTTCGATATCACAGACAGGGATCTCTGAGTGTTGGATATCAATGACAGGGATCTGTGAGTGTTGGATATCAGTGAGAGGGATCTGTGAGAGTTTGATATAAGTGACAGATTGGTGAGTGTTGGATATCAGTGATAGGGATCTGTGAGTACTTGATATCAGTGACAGGGACTGTGTCAGTGTTCGATATCAGTGACAGGAATCTGTGAGAGTTCGATATGAGTGACAGGGATCTGTGAGTGTTCGATATCCGTGACTGGGACTGTGTCAGTGATCGATATCAGTGACAGGAATCTGTGAGAGTTCGATATGAGTGACAGGGATCTGTGAGTGTTTGATATCAGTAATGGATCGGTGACTGTATGATATCAGTGACATGGATCTGTGAGTATTCAATATCAGTGACAGGGATCTTAGAATGTTCGATATCTGTGACAGAGATCGGGAGTGTTGAATATCAGTGGCAGTGATCTGTGAGTTTTGGATATCAGTGACAGGGATCTGTGAGTGTTCGATATCAGCGACAGGGATCTGTGAGTGTTCAATATCAGCGACAGGGATCTGTGAGTGTTCGATATCAGAGACACGGATCTGTGAGTGTTTGATATCAGCGACAGGGATCTGTGAGTGTTCGATATCAGCGACAGGGAGCTGAGAGATCTCAATATCAGTTACAGAGAGCTGTGAGTGTTCAATATCTGTGACAGGGTTCTGTCGGTGTTTGATATCACAGACAGGAATCTGTGAGTGCTCGATATCAGTTACAGGTATCTGTGAATGCTCGATATCAGTTACAGGGATCTGTGAGTGCTCGATATCAGTTACAGGGATCTGTGAGTGTTCAATATCAGTGAAAGATATCTGTGATTGTTCGATATCACTGAGAAGAATTCTGTCAGTGTTCGATATCAGTGACATGGATCTGTGAGTGTTCGATATCTGTGACAGAGATCGGGAGTGTTCGATATCAGTAGAGGGGTCTGTAAGTTTCGATATCACAGACAGGGATCTCAGAGTGTTGGATATCAGTGACAGGGATATGTGAGTGTTGGATATCAGTGAGAGGGATCTGTGAATGTTGGCTATCAGTAACAGGATCTGTGAGTGTTCGAAATCAGTGAAACGGATCTGCAAGTGTTCGATATCCGTGACAGGGTTCTGTCACTGTTCGATATCAGTGACAGGGATCTGTGAGTATTCGACATCAGTGACATGGATATGTGAGTATTCCATATCGGTGACTGTGATCTATGAATGTTCGACATCAGTGACATGGATCTGTGAGTATTCAATATCTGCGCCAGGGATCGGTGAGTGTTCTATATCAGTAATGGATGAGTGACTGTACGATATTAGTGACAGAAATCTGTGAGTGTTTGATATCAGTGTCAGGGACCTGTGATAGTTCGATGTGAGCAACGTGGTTCTGTCAGTGTTCGATATCAGTAACAGGGAGCTGAGAGATCTCGATATCAGTTACAGAGCGTCTTGAGTGTTTGGTATCAATAACAGGGTGTTTTGCAACTTTGATATCAGAACTAGGATCTGTGAGTGTTCGATATCAGTGACAGAGAGCTGTGAGTGTTCGATTTCAGTAACAGGGAGCTGAGAGATCTCAATATCAGTTACAGAGAGCTGTGAGTGTTCAATATCTGTGACCGGGTTCTGTCGGTGTTTGATATCACAGACAGGGATCTCTGAGTGTTGGATATCAGTGACAGGGATTGTGTCAGTGTTCGATATCAGTGACAAGAATCTGTGAGAGTTCGATATGAGCGACAGGGATCTGTGAGTGTTTGATATCAGAAATGGATTGGTGACTGTACGATATCAGTGACATGGATCTGTGAGTATTCAATATCAGTGACTTGGATCGTTGAATGTTCGATATCAGTGACAGGTATCTTTGAGTGTTCGATATCAGTGACAGGGATCTGTGAGTATTCGATATCAGTGACAGGGATCTGTCAGTATTCGATATTAGTGACAGGGATCTGTGAGTATTCGATATCAGTGACAGGGATCTGTCAGTATTCGATATCAGTGACATGGATCGGTGAGTGTTCAATATCAGTAATGAATGAGTGACTGTACGATATTTGTGACAGATCTGTGAGTGTTTGATATCAGTGACAGGGATCTCTGAGTGCTCGACTTCTGTGACAGGGATTGGTGAGTGTTTGAAATGAGGGAGTGGGATCTGTGAGTGTTCGATATCAGTGACATTGATCTGTAAGTGTTCGATATCCGTGACAGGGATCGGGGAATGTTCTATATCCGTAGAGGAATCTGTGGGTTTTCGATATCACAGACAGGGATCTCTGAGTGTTGGATATCAATGACAGGGATCTGTGAGTGTTGGATATCAGTGAGAGGGATCTGTGAGAGTTTGATATAAGTGACAGATTGGTGAGTGTTGGATATCAGTGATAGGGATCTGTGAGTACTTGATATCAGTGACAGGGACTGTGTCAGTGTTCGATATCAGTGACAGGAATCTGTGAGAGTTCGATATGAGTGACAGGGATCTGTGAGTGTTCGATATCCGTGACTGGGACTGTGTCAGTGATCGATATCAGTGACAGGAATCTGTGAGAGTTCGATATGAGTGACAGGGATCTGTGAGTGTTTGATATCAGTAATGGATCGGTGACTGTATGATATCAGTGACATGGATCTGTGAGTATTCAATATCAGTGACAGGGATCTTAGAATGTTCGATATCTGTGACAGAGATCGGGAGTGTTGAATATCAGTGGCAGTGATCTGTGAGTTTTGGATATCAGTGACAGGGATCTGTGAGTGTTCGATATCAGCGACAGGGATCTGTGAGTGTTCAATATCAGCGACAGGGATCTGTGAGTGTTCGATATCAGAGACACGGATCTGTGAGTGTTTGATATCAGCGACAGGGATCTGTGAGTGTTCGATATCAGCGACAGGGAGCTGAGAGATCTCAATATCAGTTACAGAGAGCTGTGAGTGTTCAATATCTGTGACAGGGTTCTGTCGGTGTTTGATATCACAGACAGGAATCTGTGAGTGCTCGATATCAGTTACAGGTATCTGTGAATGCTCGATATCAGTTACAGGGATCTGTGAGTGCTCGATATCAGTTACAGGGATCTGTGAGTGTTCAATATCAGTGAAAGATATCTGTGATTGTTCGATATCACTGAGAGGAATTCTGTCAGTGTTCGATATCAGTGACATGGATCTGTGAGTGTTCGATATCTGTGACAGAGATCGGGAGTGTTCGATATCAGTAGAGGGGTCTGTAAGTTTCGATATCACAGACAGGGATCTCAGAGTGTTGGATATCAGTGACAGGGATATGTGAGTGTTGGATATCAGTGAGAGGGATCTGTGAATGTTGGCTATCAGTAACAGGATCTGTGAGTGTTCGAAATCAGTGAGACGGATCTGCAAGTGTTCAATATCCGTGACAGGGTTCTGTCACTGTTCGATATCAGTGACAGGGATCTGTGAGTATTCGATATCAGTGACAGGGATCGGTGAGTGTTCGATATCAGTAATGAATGAGTGACTGTACGATATTTGTGACAGATCTGTGAGTGTTTGATATCAGTGACATGGACACTGTCAGTGTTCCATATCAGTGACATGGATCTGTGAGTGCTCGTCTTCAGTGACAGGGATTGGTGAGTGTTCGAAATCAGGGCGTGTGATCTGTGAGTGTTCGATATCAGTGACTGGGATCTATGAATGTTCGACATCAGTGACAGGAATCTTTGAGTGTTCGATATCAGTGAGAGTGATCTGTGAGTGTTGGATATCAGTGACAGGGATCTGTAAATGTTTGATATCAGTAATGGACCTGTGAGTGTTTGATTCAGTAATGGCTCTGTGAATGTTCGATATCAGTGCCAGACGACTGTGAGTGTTCGATATCAGTAACAGAGTTGTGAGTGTCTAATATCAGTAAAGGAGTTGTGAGTATTTGATATCAGTACCTTTGAGTTGGGACTGTTCAATATCAGTGACAGAGATCTGTCGGTTTTTAATATCAGTGACAGGGATATTTGACTGTTCTATATCAGTGATTGGGATCTGTGTGTGTTCGATATTACTGACAGGGATTCATGACTGTTCTAAATCAGTGAGTGGGATCTGGGAGTGTTCGATATCCGTGACAAGGTTCTGTCTGTGTTTGATATCACAGACAGGGATCTGTGAGTGTTGGATATCAGTGACATGGATCTGTGAGTATTCGATATCAGTGACAGGGATCTTAGAATGTTCGATATCAGTGACAGGAATCTGTGAGTGTTCGATATCAGTGACACGGATCTGTAAGTGTTCGATATCCGTGACAGGGTTCTGTCACTGTTCGATATCACAGTCAGGGATCTGTGAGTGTTGAATATCAGTGGCAGTGATCTGTGAGTTTTGGATATCAGTGACAGGGATCTGTGAGTGTTCAATATCAGCGACAGGGATCTGTGAGTGTTCGATATCAGAGACACGGATATGTGAGTGTTTGATATCAGCGACAGGGATCTGTGAGTGTTCGATATCAGCGACAGGGAGCTGAGAGATCTCAATATCAGTTACAGAGTGCTGTGAGTGTTCAATATCTGTGACAGGGTTCTGTCGGTGTTTGATATCACAGACAGGGATCTGTGAGTGCTCGATATCAGTTACAGGGATCTGTGAGTGCTCGATATCAGTTACAGGGATCTGTGAGTGCTCGATATCAGTTACAGGGATCTGTGAGTGTTCAATATCAGTGAAAGATATCTGTGATTGTTCAATATCACTGAGAAGAATTCTGTCAGTGTTCGATATCAGTGACATGGATCTGTGAGTGTTCGATATCTGTGACAGAGATCGGGAGTGTTCGATATCAGTAGAGGGGTCTGTAAGTTTCGATATCACAGACAGGGATCTCTGAGTGTTGGATATCAGTGACAGGGATATGTGAGTATTCGATATCAGTGACAGGGATCTGTGAGTATTGGATATCAGTGACAGGGATCGGTGAGTGTTCGATATCAGTAATGAATGAGTGACTGTACGATATTAGTGACAGAGATATGTGAGTGTTTGATATCAGTGACAGGGACACTGTCAGTGTTCCACATCAGTGACATGGATCTGATAGTGCTCGACTTCAGTGACAGGGATTGGTGAGTATACGAAATCAGGGCGTGGGATCTGTGAGTGTTCGATATCAGTGACAGGGTTCTGTCACTGTTCGATATCAGTGACAGGGATCTGTGAGTATTCGATATCAGTGACAGGGATCTGTGAGTATTGGATATCAGTGACAGGGATCCGTGAGTGTTGAATATCAGTGGCAGTGATCTGTGAGTTTGGATATCCGTGACAGGGATCGGCGAATGTTCTATATCCGTAGAGGGATCTGTTGGTTTTCGATATCACAGACAGGGATCTCTGAGTGTTGGATATCAGTGACAGGGATCTGTGAGTGTTCGATATCAATGACAGGGTTCTGTCACTTTTCGATATCACAGACAGGGATCTGTGAGTATTCGTATCCGTGACAGGGTTCCGTCACTTTTCGATATCACAGACAGCGATCTGTGAGTATTTGTATCCATCACAGGGTTCTGTCAGTGTTCGATATCACAGTCAGGGATCTGTGAGTGTTGAATATCAGTGGCAGTGATCTGTGAGTTTGGATAACCGTGACAGGGATCGGCGAATGTTCTATATCCGTAGAGGGATCTGTTGGTTTTCGATATCACAGACAGGGATCTCTGAGTGTTGGATATCAGTGACAGGGATCTGTGAGTGTTCGATATCAATGACAGGGATTTTGTCAGTGTTCGATATCAGTGACACGAATCTGTGAGAGTTCGTTATGAGCGACAGGGATCTGTGAGTGTTTGATATCAGAAATGGATTGGTGACTGTACGATATCAGTGACATGGATCTGTGAGTATTCGATATCAGTGACTCGGATCGTTGAATGTTCGATATCAGTGACAGGAATCTGTGAGTGTTCGATATCAGTAATGAATGAGTGACTGTACAATATTAGTGACAGAGATCTGTGAGTGTTTGATATCAGTGACAGGGATCTGTGAGTGCTCGACTTCAGTGATAGGGATTGGTGAGTATTCGAAATCAGGGCGTGGGATCTGTGAGTGTTCGATATCAGTGACAGTGATCTGTAAGTGTTCGATATCCGTGACAGGGATCGGGGAATGTTCTATATCCGTTGAGGGATCTGTGGGTTTTCGATATCACAGACAGGGATCTCTGAGTGTTAGATATCAATGACAGGGATCTGTGAGTGTTGGATATCAGTGAGAGGGATCTGTGAGAGTTTGATATAAGTGACAGATTTGTGAGTGTTGGATATCAGTGATAGGGATCTGTGAGAGTTCAATATGAGTGACAGGGATCTGTGAGTGTTCGATATCAGTGACTGGGACTGTGTCAGTGTTCGATATCAATGACAGGAATCTGTGAGAGTTCGATATGAGTGACAGGGATCTTTGAGTGTTTGATATCAGTAATGGATCGGTGACTGTACGATATCAGTGACATGGATCTGTGAGTATTCAATATCAGTGACAGGGATCTTAGAATGTTCGATATCTGTGACAGAGATCGGGAGTGTTCGATATCAGTAGCGGGGTCTGTAAGTTTCGATATCACAGACAGGGATCTCTGAGTGTTGGATATCAGTGACAGGGATCTGTGAGTGTTGAATATCAGTGGCAGTGATCTGTGAGTTTTTGATATCAGTGACAGGGATCTGTGAGTGTTCGATATCAGCGACAGGGATCTGTGAGTGTTCAATATCAGCGACAGGGATCTGTGAGTGTTCGATATCAGAGACACGGATCTGTGAGTGTTTGATATCAGCGACAGGGATCTGTGAGTGTTCGATATCAGCGACAGGGAGCTGAGAGATCTCAATATCAGTTACAGAGAGCTGTGAGTGTTCAATATCTGTGACAGGGTTCTGTCGGTGTTTGATATCACAGACAGGGATCTGTGAGTGCTCGATATCAGTTACAGGTATCTGTGAGTGCTCGATATCAGTTACAGGGATCTGTGAGTGTTCAATATCAGTGAAAGATATCTGTGATTGTTCGATATCACTGAGAAGAATTCTGTCAGTGTTCGATATCAGTGACATGGATCTGTGAGTGTTCGATATCTGTGACAGAGATCGGGAGTGTTCGATATCAGTAGAGGGGTCTGTAAGTTTCGATATCACAGACAGGGATCTCAGAGTGTTGGATATCAGTGACAGGGATATGTGAGTGTTGGATATCAGTGAGAGGGATCTGTGAATGTTGGCTATCAGTAACAGGATCTGTGAGTGTTTGAAATCAGTGAGACGGATCTGCAAGTGTTCAATATCCGTGACAGGGTTCTGTCACTGTTCGATATCAGTGACAGGGATCTGTGAGTGTTCGATATCAGTAATGAATGAGTGACTGTACAATATTAGTGACAGAGATCTGTGAGTGTTTGATATCAGTGACAGGGACACTGTCAGTGTTCCATATCAGTCAGAGGGATCTGTGAGTGCTCGACTTCAGTGACAGGGATTGGTGAGTGTTTGAAATGAGGGAGTGGGATCTGTGAGTGTTCGATATCAGTGACAGTGATCTGTAAGTGTTCGATATCCGTGACAGGGATCGGGGAATGTTCTATATCCGTTGAGGGATCTGTGGGTTTTCGATATCACAGACAGGGATCTCTGAGTGTTAGATATCAATGACAGGGATCTGTGAGTGTTGGATATCAGTGAGAGGGATCTGTGAGAGTTTGATATAAGTGACAGATTTGTGAGTGTTGGATATCAGTGATAGGGATCTGTGAGAGTTCAATATGAGTGACAGGGATCTGTGAGTGTTCGATATCAGTGACTGGGACTGTGTCAGTGTTCGATATCAATGACAGGAATCTGTGAGAGTTCGATATGAGTGACAGGGATCTTTGAGTGTTTGATATCAGTAATGGATCGGTGACTGTACGATATCAGTGACATGGATCTGTGAGTATTCAATATCAGTGACAGGGATCTTAGAATGTTCGATATCTGACAGAGATCGGGAGTGTTCGATATCAGTAGCGGGGTCTGTAAGTTTCGATATCACAGACAGGGATCTCTGAGTGTTGGATATCAGTGACAGGGATCTGTGAGTGTTGAATATCAGTGGCAGTGATCTGTGAGTTTTGGATATCAGTGACAGGGATCTGTGAGTGTTCGATATCAGCGACAGGGATCTGTGAGTGTTCAATATCAGCGACAGGGATCTGTGAGTGTTCGATATCAGAGACACGGATCTGTGAGTGTTTGATATCAGCGACAGGGATCTGTGAGTGTTCGATATCAGCGACAGGGAGCTGAGAGATCTCAATATCAGTTACAGAGAGCTGTGAGTGTTCAATATCTGTGACAGGGTTCTGTCGGTGTTTGATATCACAGACAGCGATCTGTGAGTATTTGTATCCGTCACAGGGTTCTGTCAGTGTTCGATATCACAGTCAGGGATCTGTGAGTGTTGAATATCAGTGGCAGTGATCTGTGAGTTTGGATAACCGTGACAGGGATCGGCGAATGTTCTATATCCGTAGAGGGATCTGTTGGTTTTCGATATCACAGACAGGGATCTCTGAGTGTTGGATATCAGTGACAGGGATCTGTGAGTGTTCGATATCAATGACAGGGATTTTGTCAGTGTTCGATATCAGTGACACGAATCTGTGAGAGTTCGTTATGAGCGACAGGGATCTGTGAGTGTTTGATATCAGAAATGGATTGGTGACTGTACGATATCAGTGACATGGATCTGTGAGTATTCGATATCAGTGACTCGGATCGTTGAATGTTCGATATCAGTGACAGGAATCTGTGAGTGTTCGATATCAGTAATGAATGAGTGACTGTACAATATTAGTGACAGAGATCTGTGAGTGTTTGATATCAGTGACAGGGACACTGTCAGTGTTCAATATCAGTCAGAGGGATCTGTGAGTGCTCGACTTCAGTGACAGGGATTGGTGAGTATTCGAAATCAGGGCGTGGGATCTGTGAGTGTTCGATATCAGTGACAGTGATCTGTAAGTGTTCGATATCCGTGACAGGGATCGGGGAATGTTCTATATCCGTTGAGGGATCTGTGGGTTTTCGATATCACAGACAGGGATCTCTGAGTGTTAGATATCAATGACAGGGATCTGTGAGTGTTGGATATCAGTGAGAGGGATCTGTGAGAGTTTGATATAAGTGACAGATTTGTGAGTGTTGGATATCAGTGATAGGGATCTGTGAGAGTTCAATATGAGTGACAGGGATCTGTGAGTGTTCGATATCAGTGACTGGGACTGTGTCAGTGTTCGATATCAATGACAGGAATCTGTGAGAGTTCGATATGAGTGACAGGGATCTTTGAGTGTTTGATATCAGTAATGGATCGGTGACTGTACGATATCAGTGACATGGATCTGTGAGTATTCAATATCAGTGACAGGGATCTTAGAATGTTCGATATCTGTGACAGAGATCGGGAGTGTTCGATATCAGTAGCGGGGTCTGTAAGTTTCGATATCACAGACAGGGATCTCTGAGTGTTGGATATCAGTGACAGGGATCTGTGAGTGTTGAATATCAGTGGCAGTGATCTGTGAGTTTTTGATATCAGTGACAGGGATCTGTGAGTGTTCGATATCAGCGACAGGGATCTGTGAGTGTTCAATATCAGCGACAGGGATCTGTGAGTGTTCGATATCAGAGACACGGATCTGTGAGTGTTTGATATCAGCGACAGGGATCTGTGAGTGTTCGATATCAGCGACAGGGAGCTGAGAGATCTCAATATCAGTTACAGAGAGCTGTGAGTGTTCAATATCTGTGACAGGGTTCTGTCGGTGTTTGATATCACAGACAGGGATCTGTGAGTGCTCGATATCAGTTACAGGTATCTGTGAGTGCTCGATATCAGTTACAGGGATCTGTGAGTGTTCAATATCAGTGAAAGATATCTGTGATTGTTCGATATCACTGAGAAGAATTCTGTCAGTGTTCGATATCAGTGACATGGATCTGTGAGTGTTCGATATCTGTGACAGAGATCGGGAGTGTTCGATATCAGTAGAGGGGTCTGTAAGTTTCGATATCACAGACAGGGATCTCAGAGTGTTGGATATCAGTGACAGGGATATGTGAGTGTTGGATATCAGTGAGAGGGATCTGTGAATGTTGGCTATCAGTAACAGGATCTGTGAGTGTTTGAAATCAGTGAGACTGATCTGCAAGTGTTCAATATCCGTGACAGGGTTCTGTCACTGTTCGATATCAGTGACAGGGATCTGTGAGTGTTCGATATCAGTAATGAATGAGTGACTGTACAATATTAGTGACAGAGATCTGTGAGTGTTTGATATCAGTGACAGGGACACTGTCAGTGTTCCATATCAGTCAGAGGGATCTGTGAGTGCTCGACTTCAGTGACAGGGATTGGTGAGTGTTTGAAATGAGGGAGTGGGATCTGTGAGTGTTCGATATCAGTGACAGTGATCTGTAAGTGTTCGATATCCGTGACAGGGATCGGGGAATGTTCTATATCCGTTGAGGGATCTGTGGGTTTTCGATATCACAGACAGGGATCTCTGAGTGTTAGATATCAATGACAGGGATCTGTGAGTGTTGGATATCAGTGAGAGGGATCTGTGAGAGTTTGATATAAGTGACAGATTTGTGAGTGTTGGATATCAGTGATAGGGATCTGTGAGAGTTCAATATGAGTGACAGGGATCTGTGAGTGTTCGATATCAGTGACTGGGACTGTGTCAGTGTTCGATATCAATGACAGGAATCTGTGAGAGTTCGATATGAGTGACAGGGATCTTTGAGTGTTTGATATCAGTAATGGATCGGTGACTGTACGATATCAGTGACATGGATCTGTGAGTATTCAATATCAGTGACAGGGATCTTAGAATGTTCGATATCTGACAGAGATCGGGAGTGTTCGATATCAGTAGCGGGGTCTGTAAGTTTCGATATCACAGACAGGGATCTCTGAGTGTTGGATATCAGTGACAGGGATCTGTGAGTGTTGAATATCAGTGGCAGTGATCTGTGAGTTTTGGATATCAGTGACAGGGATCTGTGAGTGTTCGATATCAGCGACAGGGATCTGTGAGTGTTCAATATCAGCGACAGGGATCTGTGAGTGTTCGATATCAGAGACACGGATCTGTGAGTGTTTGATATCAGCGACAGGGATCTGTGAGTGTTCGATATCAGCGACAGGGAGCTGAGAGATCTCAATATCAGTTACAGAGAGCTGTGAGTGTTCAATATCTGTGACAGGGTTCTGTCGGTGTTTGATATCACAGACAGGGATCTGTGAGTGCTCGATATCAGTTACAGGTATCTGTGAGTGCTCGATATCAGTTACAGGGATCTGTGAGTGTTCAATATCAGTGAAAGATATCTGTGATTGTTCGATATCACTGAGAAGAATTCTGTCAGTGTTCGATATCAGTGACATGGATCTGTGAGTGTTCGATATCTGTGACAGAGATCGGGAGTGTTCGATATCAGTAGAGGGGTCTGTAAGTTTCGATATCACAGACAGGGATCTCAGAGTGTTGGATATCAGTGACAGGGATATGTGAGTGTTGGATATCAGTGAGAGGGATCTGTGAATGTTGGCTATCAGTAACAGGATCTGTGAGTGTTCGAAATCAGTGAGACGGATCTGCAAGTGTTCAATATCCGTGACAGGGTTCTATCACTGTTCGATATCAGTGACAGGGATCTGTGAGTATTCGATATCAGTGACAGGGATCGGTGAGTGTTCGATATCAGTAATGAATGAGTGACTGTACGATATTTGTGACAGATCTGTGAGTGTTTGATATCAGTGACATGGACACTGTCAGTGTTCCATATCAGTGACATGGATCTGTGAGTGCTCGTCTTCAGTGACAGGGATTGGTGAGTGTTCGAAATCAGGGCGTGGGATCTGTGAGTGTTCGATATCAGTGACTGGGATCTATGAATGTTCGACATCAGTGACAGGAATCTTTGAGTGTTCGATATCAGTGAGAGTGATCTGTGAGTGTTCGAAATCAGTGAGACGGATCTGCAAGTGTTCAATATCCGTGACAGGGTTCTGTCACTGTTCGATATCAGTGACAGGGATCTGTGAGTATTCGATATCAGTGCCAGACGACTGTGAGTGTTCGATATCAGTAACAGAGTTGTGAGTGTCTAATATCAGTAAAGGAGTTGTGAGTATTTGATATCAGTACCTTTGAGTTGGGACTGTTCAATATCAGTGACAGAGATCTCTCGGTTTTTAATATCAGTGACAGGGATATTTGACTGTTCTATATCAGTGATTGGGATCTGTGTGTGTTCGATATTACTGACAGGGATTCATGACTGTTCTAAATCAGTGAGTGGGATCTGGGAGTGTTCGATATCCGTGACAAGGTTCTGTCTGTGTTTGATATCACAGACAGGGATCTGTGAGTGTTGGATATCAGTGACATGGATCTGTGAGTATTCGATATCAGTGACAGGGATCTTAGAATGTTCGATATCAGTGACAGGAATCTGTGAGTGTTCGATATCAGTGACACGGATCTGTAAGTGTTCGATATCCGTGACAGGGTTCTGTCACTGTTCGATATCACAGTCAGGGATCTGTGAGTGTTGAATATCAGTGGCAGTGATCTGTGAGTTTTGGATATCAGTGACAGGGATCTGTGAGTGTTCAATATCAGCGACAGGGATCTGTGAGTGTTCGATATCAGAGACACGGATATGTGAGTGTTTGATATCAGCGACAGGGATCTGTGAGTGTTCGATATCAGCGACAGGGAGCTGAGAGATCTTAATATCAGTTACAGAGTGCTGTGAGTGTTCAATATCTGTGACAGGGTTCTGTCGGTGTTTGATATCATAGACAGGGATCTGTGAGTGCTCGATATCAGTTACAGGGATCTGTGAGTGCTCGATATCAGTTACAGGGATCTGTGAGTGCTCGATATCAGTTACAGGGATCTGTGAGTGTTCAATATCAGTGAAAGATATCTGTGATTGTTCAATATCACTGAGAAGAATTCTGTCAGTGTTCGATATCAGTGACATGGATCTGTGAGTGTTCGATATCTGTGACAGAGATCGGGAGTGTTCGATATCAGTAGAGGGGTCTGTAAGTTTCGATATCACAGACAGGGATCTCTGAGTGTTGGATATCAGTGACAGGGATATGTGAGTATTCGATATCAGTGACAGGGATCTGTGAGTATTGGATATCAGTGACAGGGATCGGTGAGTGTTCGATATCAGTAATGAATGAGTGACTGTACGATATTAGTGACAGAGATATGTGAGTGTTTGATATCAGTGACAGGGACACTGTCAGTGTTCCACATCAGTGACATGGATCTGATAGTGCTCGACTTCAGTGACAGGGATTGGTGAGTATACGAAATCAGGGCGTGGGATCTGTGAGTGTTCGATATCAGTGACAGGGTTCTGTCACTGTTCGATATCAGTGACAGGGATCTGTGAGTATTCGATATCAGTGACAGGGATCTGTGAGTATTGGATATCAGTGACAGGGATCCGTGAGTGTTGAATATCAGTGGCAGTGATCTGTGAGTTTGGATATCCGTGACAGGGATCGGCGAATGTTCTATATCCGTAGAGGGATCTGTTGGTTTTCGATATCACAGACAGGGATCTCTGAGTGTTGGATATCAGTGACAGGGATCTGTGAGTGTTCGATATCAATGACAGGGATCTGTCACTTTTCGATATCACAGACAGGGATCTGTGAGTATTCGTATCCGTGACAGGGTTCCGTCACTTTTCGATATCACAGACAGCGATCTGTGAGTATTTGTATCCGTCACAGGGTTCTGTCAGTGTTCGATATCACAGTCAGGGATCTGTGAGTGTTGAATATCAGTGGCAGTGATCTGTGAGTTTGGATAACCGTGACAGGGATCGGCGAATGTTCTATATCCGTAGAGGGATCTGTTGGTTTTCGATATCACAGACAGGGATCTCTGAGTGTTGGATATCAGTGACAGGGATCTGTGAGTGTACGATATCAATGACAGGGATTTTGTCAGTGTTCGATATCAGTGACACGAATCTGTGAGAGTTCGTTATGAGCGACAGGGATCTGTGAGTGTTTGATATCAGAAATGGATTGGTGACTGTACGATATCAGTGACATGGATCTGTGAGTATTCGATATCAGTGACTCGGATCGTTGAATGTTCGATATCAGTGACAGGAATCTGTGAGTGTTCGATATCAGTAATGAATGAGTGACTGTACAATATTAGTGACAGAGATCTGTGAGTGTTTGATATCAGTGACAGGGACACTGTCAGTGTTCAATATCAGTCAGAGGGATCTGTGAGTGCTCGACTTCAGTGACAGGGATTGGTGAGTATTCGAAATCAGGGCGTGGGATCTGTGAGTGTTCGATATCAGTGACAGTGATCTGTAAGTGTTCGATATCCGTGACAGGGATCGGGGAATGTTCTATATCCGTTGAGGGATCTGTGGGTTTTCGATATCACAGACAGGGATCTCTGAGTGTTAGATATCAATGACAGGGATCTGTGAGTGTTGGATATCAGTGAGAGGGATCTGTGAGAGTTCAATATGAGTGACAGGGATCTGTGAGTGTTCGATATCAGTGACTGGGACTGTGTCAGTGTTCGATATCAATGACAGGAATCTGTGAGAGTTCGATATGAGTGACAGGGATCTTTGAGTGTTTGATATCAGTAATGGATCGGTGACTGTACGATATCAGTGACATGGATCTGTGAGTATTCAATATCAGTGACAGGGATCTTAGAATGTTCGATATCTGTGACAGAGATCGGGAGTGTTCGATATCAGTAGCGGGGTCTGTAAGTTTCGATATCACAGACAGGGATCTCTGAGTGTTGGATATCAGTGACAGGGATCTGTGAGTGTTGAATATCAGTGGCAGTGATCTGTGAGTTTTTGATATCAGTGACAGGGATCTGTGAGTGTTCGATATGAGTGACAGGGATCTTTGAGTGTTTGATATCAGTAATGGATCGGTGACTGTACGATATCAGTGACATGGATCTGTGAGTATTCAATATCAGTGACAGGGATCTTAGAATGTTCGATATCTGTGACAGAGATCGGGAGTGTTCGATATCAGTAGCGGGGTCTGTAAGTTTCGATATCACAGACAGGGATCTCTGAGTGTTGGATATCAGTGACAGGGATCTGTGAGTGTTGAATATCAGTGGCAGTGATCTGTGAGTTTTTGATATCAGTGACAGGGATCTGTGAGTGTTCGATATCAGCGACAGGGATCTGTGAGTGTTCAATATCAGCGACAGGGATCTGTGAGTGTTCGATATCAGAGACACGGATCTGTGAGTGTTTGATATCAGCGACAGGGATCTGTGAGTGTTCGATATCAGCGACAGGGAGCTGAGAGATCTCAATATCAGTTACAGAGAGCTGTGAGTGTTCAATATCTGTGACAGGGTTCTGTCGGTGTTTGATATCACAGACAGGGATCTGTGAGTGCTCGATATCAGTTACAGGTATCTGTGAGTGCTCGATATCAGTTACAGGGATCTGTGAGTGTTCAATATCAGTGAAAGATATCTGTGATTGTTCGATATCACTGAGAAGAATTCTGTCAGTGTTCGATATCAGTGACATGGATCTGTGAGTGTTCGATATCTGTGACAGAGATCGGGAGTGTTCGATATCAGTAGAGGGGTCTGTAAGTTTCGATATCACAGACAGGGATCTCAGAGTGTTGGATATCAGTGACAGGGATATGTGAGTGTTGGATATCAGTGAGAGGGATCTGTGAATGTTGGCTATCAGTAACAGGATCTGTGAGTGTTTGAAATCAGTGAGACGGATCTGCAAGTGTTCAATATCCGTGACAGGGTTCTGTCACTGTTCGATATCAGTGACAGGGATCTGTGAGTGTTCGATATCAGTAATGAATGAGTGACTGTACAATATTAGTGACAGAGATCTGTGAGTGTTTGATATCAGTGACAGGGACACTGTCAGTGTTCCATATCAGTCAGAGGGATCTGTGAGTGCTCGACTTCAGTGACAGGGATTGGTGAGTGTTTGAAATGAGGGAGTGGGATCTGTGAGTGTTCGATATCAGTGACAGTGATCTGTAAGTGTTCGATATCCGTGACAGGGAACGGGGAATGTTCTATATCCGTTGAGGGATCTGTGGGTTTTCGATATCACAGACAGGGATCTCTGAGTGTTAGATATCAATGACAGGGATCTGTGAGTGTTGGATATCAGTGAGAGGGATCTGTGAGAGTTTGATATAAGTGACAGATTTGTGAGTGTTGGATATCAGTGATAGGGATCTGTGAGAGTTCAATATGAGTGACAGGGATCTGTGAGTGTTCGATATCAGTGACTGGGACTGTGTCAGTGTTCGATATCAATGACAGGAATCTGTGAGAGTTCGATATGAGTGACAGGGATCTTTGAGTGTTTGATATCAGTAATGGATCGGTGACTGTACGATATCAGTGACATGGATCTGTGAGTATTCAATATCAGTGACAGGGATCTTAGAATGTTCGATATCTGTGACAGAGATCGGGAGTGTTCGATATCAGTAGCGGGGTCTGTAAGTTTCGATATCACAGACAGGGATCTCTGAGTGTTGGATATCAGTGACAGGGATCTATGAGTGTTGAATATCAGTGGCAGTGATCTGTGAGTTTTGGATATCAGTGACAGGGATCTGTGAGTGTTCGATATCAGCGACAGGGATCTGTGAGTGTTCAATATCAGCGACAGGGATCTGTGAGTGTTCGATATCAGAGACACGGATCTGTGAGTGTTTGATATCAGCGACAGGGATCTGTGAGTGTTCGATATCAGCGACAGGGAGCTGAGAGATCTCAATATCAGTTACAGAGAGCTGTGAGTGTTCAATATCTGTGACAGGGTTCTGTCGGTGTTTGATATCACAGACAGGGATCTGTGAGTGCTCGATATCAGTTACAGGTATCTGTGAGTGCTCGATATCAGTTACAGGGATCTGTGAGTGTTCAATATCAGTGAAAGATATCTGTGATTGTTCGATATCACTGAGAAGAATTCTGTCAGTGTTCGATATCAGTGACATGGATCTGTGAGTGTTCGATATCTGTGACAGAGATCGGGATTGTTCGATATCAGTAGAGGGGTCTGTAAGTTTCGATATCACAGACAGGGATCTCAGAGTGTTGGATATCAGTGACAGGGATATGTGAGTGTTGGATATCAGTGAGAGGGATCTGTGAATGTTGGCTATCAGTAACAGGATCTGTGAGTGTTCGAAATCAGTGAGACGGATCTGCAAGTGTTCAATATCTGTGACAGGGTTCTGTCACTGTTCGATATCAGTGACAGGGATCTGTGAGTATTCGATATCAGTGACAGGGATCGGTGAGTGTTCGATATCAGTAATGAATGAGTGACTGTACGATATTTGTGACAGATCTGTGAGTGTTTGATATCAGTGACATGGACACTGTCAGTGTTCCATATCAGTGACATGGATCTGTGAGTGCTCGTCTTCAGTGACAGGGATTGGTGAGTGTTCGAAATCAGGGCGTGGGATCTGTGAGTGTTCGATATCAGTGACTGGGATCTATGAATGTTCGACATCAGTGACAGGAATCTTTGAGTGTTCGATATCAGTGAGAGTGATCTGTGAGTGTTCGAAATCAGTGAGACGGATCTGCAAGTGTTCAATATCCGTGACAGGGTTCTGTCACTGTTCGATATCAGTGACAGGGATCTGTGAGTATTCGATATCAGTGCCAGACGACTGTGAGTGTTCGATATCAGTAACAGAGTTGTGAGTGTCTAATATCAGGAAAGGAGTTGTGAGTATTTGATATCAGTACCTTTGAGTTGGGACTGTTCAATATCAGTGACAGAGATCTCTCGGTTTTTAATATCAGTGACAGGGATATTTGACTGTTCTATATCAGTGATTGGGATCTGTGTGTGTTCGATTTTATTTGAGAGGGATTCATGACTGTTCTAAATCAGTGAGTGGGATCTGGGAGTGTTCGATATCCGTGACAAGGTTCTGTCTGTGTTTGATATCACAGACAGGGATCTGTGAGTGTTGGATATCAGTGACATGGATCTGTGAGTATTCGATATCAGTGACAGGGATCTTAGAATGTTCGATATCAGTGACAGGAATCTGTGAGTGTTCGATATCAGTGACACGGATCTGTAAGTGTTCGATATCCGTGACAGGGTTCTGTCACTGTTCGATATCACAGTCAGGGATCTGTGAGTGTTGAATATCAGTGGCAGTGATCTGTGAGTTTTGGATATCAGTGACAGGGATCTGTGAGTGTTCAATATCAGCGACAGGGATCTGTGAGTGTTCGATATCAGAGACACGGATATGTGAGTGTTTGATATCAGCGACAGGGATCTGTGAGTGTTCGATATCAGCGACAGGGAGCTGAGAGATCTCAATATCAGTTACAGAGTGCTGTGAGTGTTCAATATCTGTGACAGGGTTCTGTCGGTGTTTGATATCACAGACAGGGATCTGTGAGTGCTCGATATCAGTTACAGGGATCTGTGAGTGCTCGATATCAGTTACAGGGATCTGTGAGTGCTCGATATCAGTTACAGGGATCTGTGAGTGTTCAATATCAGTGAAAGATATCTGTGATTGTTCAATATCACTGAGAAGAATTCTGTCAGTGTTCGATATCAGTGACATGGATCTGTGAGTGTTCGATATCTGTGACAGAGATCGGGAGTGTTCGATATCAGTAGAGGGGTCTGTAAGTTTCGATATCACAGACAGGGATCTCTGAGTGTTGGATATCAGTGACAGGGATATGTGAGTATTCGATATCAGTGACAGGGATCTGTGAGTATTGGATATCAGTGACAGGGATCGGTGAGTGTTCGATATCAGTAATGAATGAGTGACTGTACGATATTAGTGACAGAGATATGTGAGTGTTTGATATCAGTGACAGGGACACTGTCAGTGTTCCACATCAGTGACATGGATCTGATAGTGCTCGACTTCAGTGACAGGGATTGGTGAGTATACGAAATCAGGGCGTGGGATCTGTGAGTGTTCGATATCAGTGACAGGGTTCTGTCACTGTTCGATATCAGTGACAGGGATCTGTGAGTATTCGATATCAGTGACAGGGATCTGTGAGTATTGGATATCAGTGACAGGGATCCGTGAGTGTTGAATATCAGTGGCAGTGATCTGTGAGTTTGGATATCCGTGACAGGGATCGGCGAATGTTCTATATCCGTAGAGGGATCTGTTGGTTTTCGATATCACAGACAGGGATCTCTGAGTGTTGGATATCAGTGACAGGGATCTGTGAGTGTTCGATATCAATGACAGGGTTCTGTCACTTTTCGATATCACAGACAGGGATCTGTGAGTATTCGTATCCGTGACAGGGTTCCGTCACTTTTTGATATCACAGACAGCGATCTGTGAGTATTTGTATCCGTCACAGGGTTCT